>NC_133329.1:381517449-381612449 GCF_042186555.1 Aquarana catesbeiana | reverse complement strand
GTGCTTGTGTGAAACCTTACTGCATCATAAGTCAGCAACTACTTAGGGATCTATTTATAAAAAAAAAAAAAATTGCATAACTATTCATCTGACGAAACAGCATGTACGTTTGTTCTGTGAGAATTAACCAGCTTCACAAATTCGTTCGGGATTTTTCTCACATTGTGGTTGATTTACTAAAGGCGAATAGACTGTGAACTGCAAAGTTAAAGTGATAAGAATAGCGCTAATCCACAAAAAACTTTACAATGTGAAATGGTGAATACTACAAACTATAACACGTGTAAACCAACTGTTCAACATTCACATATATATATGTGTTAAACCAATTCAATATGCAATATCTATAAATTGCTAGTGCATAATATCAACTCTATGCAACATACTATAAAGTTACTGAGATAAGGTGCAGAAAAGATCAAAAATGTGCAACGATGAATATCAATATTACAATAATAAACAAAAAATACAAAATAAGTCAAAATGAGTGAAAAGTCTTATGTGATTATCACCAAAAAAAAAAAAAAACACAAAAAGCAAACTTCACCAATATGTGAATCCTTCACTGCTCACTTTGTAAAGTGCAGTTGCTCCAGAGCTTAGTAAATGAGGTAAAGTTCCACTTTACAAAGAAAAGCCAATCACATGCAAGGAAAATTAAAAAAATGCATTTTTGGAAGTCATCAGAGCATCCCCTCATTTATTAAGCTCTTGATCAACTGCACTTTGCAAAGTGCACAGTCTATTTGTCTTTAGCAAATCAACCCCAATGTATAAAGCAGTGGTTGCTGTGCAATTGGGGCAAAAATTGAATGTTCTTTTCCGACTGAATGATTTTAGGGTGTTTTTTCTGGTAACTGAATGTTCAAAGGGTATCTTCTATTTTGATTGAATGTTCTCAGGGTGTTTTCTCTTAGGATCAAATGTTCTAAAGTTGTTTTCTCTCCTGACTGAATGTTCTAATGCCGGGTACACACGGTCGGACTTTTCGACCGGACTGGTCCAACGGACGCCGACGGACCAAAGCCGGGAGACAATCCAATCGTGTGTGGGCTTCACCGGACCTTCAGCGGACTTTTCCAGACGCAAATCTGACGGACTTTAGATTTGGAACATGCTTCAAATCTTTACGTCGTAACTCCGCCGGACCCAGAAATCCGCTCGTCTATATGCTAGTCCGACGGACAAAAACCAACGCTAGGGCAGCTATTGGCTACTGGCTATCAACTTCCTTATTTTAGTCCGGTGTACGTCATCACGTACGAATCTGTCGGACTTTGGTGTGATCGGGTGTAGGCAAGTCCGTTCGTTAGAAAGTCCGTCGGAAGTCCGTCAAAAGTCCGTCAAAAGTCCGATGGAAAGTATGCTGGAAAGTCTGTCGGACCAGTCCGGTCGAAAAGTCCGACCGTGTGTATTACATCTACTAACCAAATGTTATTAGGGTATCCTCTCTTCTGAATAAATGTTTTTAAGATATTTTCTCTTAGGATTGAATGTTCTTAGGGTACTTTTTCCTAGGTTCAAAACATCGAACGATAATACTATAGTGGAACTTTAAAGGCAGAATGTGACAAATGCTTTGGGTACTTTCCTGTGAACACCCTTGATGATCTGGTCACACAATACAAGGGCTAATCTGGTGCTCCAGGATCAAGAGCCTTAGGGTAGTCTGTATCATGTACATTTGACAGCTCTATATATTTTTAATGTATTCTGTTGATGCTGCGATCTTTTTTCATATTCTGCATTTAAAGTCCCACTGGGGTATTATCGTTCGATATTTTGCACATGGAGATGTGGCAGTAAGCTATACCTTGAAAGAGCACTTAGCGTATCTCCTTTTTCCTAGGATCAAAGGTTCATAAGGTATTTTCTCTTAGGATCGGTTGTTCTTATGTTATTTTCTCTTAAAATTGATTGTTCTTGGGGTATTTTCTCTTAGGATTAGTTGTTCGTTTGGATTTTCTCTAAGGATTGATTGTTTTTGGGATATTTTCTCTAAGGATTGGTTGCTCTTAGGGTATTTTCTTTTAGGACCCAAAGTTCTTATAATATTTTCTCTTAGGATCAAAGGTTCATAAGGTATTTTCTCATATGATTGAAGGTTCTTATGGTATTTTTTCTTATTATTGATTGTTCTTATGGTATTTTTTCTTAGGATTGATTGTTCTTATGGTATTTTTTCTTAGGATTGATTGTTCTTATGGTATTTTCTATTAGGATTGATTGTTCTTAGGGTATTTTCTTTTAGGACCAAATGTTCTTATGTTATTTTCTCCTAAGATCCAAAGTTCTTGAAGGTATTTTCTCCCAGGATCGAATGTTCTCATGATGTTTTTTCAAAGGTTCTGATCAAAGGGTCCTAGGCAATTTTTTCTTAGTAGTGAATGCTGTTAGGGTATTTTCCCTTCTAAATGATAGATTCTTATTCTCTCATGATAGTACATCCAGTACGGATTATATTTAACAGGGAGATCCATACAATAACATATTTAACCACTTGACCTCTGGAAGATTTTATCCCCTTCATGACCAGGCCATTTTGTGCTTTTTGGCACTGCGCTATTTTAACTAGTAAGTGCGCGGTCATGCTGTACCCAAACAAAATTTGTATAATTTTTTTTCTCATACAAATAAAGCTTTCTTTTGGTGGTGATCACCACTGGGTTTTTATTTTTTGGGGGGCTATAAATGAAAAAAGATTGAAAATGAAAAAAACCAAACAAACAATATTTTTTATTTCTGCTATAAAACATATCCAATAAAAAGATTAAAAAAAAAAAAATCAAATTTCTTAACGTGTATGATGACCCTAAGGCCTCATGCACACAGATGCTGACCAGCTCCTGTGTGCTGATCTCTGATGTTTTCCAGTGCTCAGGCAGCTCTATGTGGTGCATACTGCCACCAACAGAAGCGTCCGGTCCATAAGGGGCGCCACCCCCCTAGTTTGCATGCAGGGATGCATGCGGGGCACCGGACTCATAGGTTTCTATGAGTTTTTTTTTTTTTTTCAAGCCACATGAATAGAGCCTGAGGCTCTAATTGGCTTGAAAAAGGTTGGGCTCGGGGCGCAGAGCACTTTGCCCCGAATCCACCCCCTTGTGACACTAGCGAATCAATATTCGCTATTGTCTTCTGGCTTCTCCTCCCGGACAATTAGGACAGGAGGAGGATCAGGTTGGCCAGGAGGAGAAGCCGAGGAAGCCGTGGAGGGCTGAATATGGGGGGACCATGGAGGGGTGAGTGCGGACCGGGGGGGTCAGGTGCACGCCGATGGCGTCCTGTACCCAAGCACAGACATGTACAGCCATTCACTTGTATTGGCGCTGTACACAGCACATGTGGCTCCTAGGGCACCAGAAAGTGCCAGGGACTTTACGCCTCCACACACAGGAGCTGGTAAGCGTCTATATACACGAGGCCTAAGAAAGGGCGATGGGGGAGTTGGTTTGTGCCCTTTGATTTCGACCGGCGCGCTTTAAGGAAATCCAATTATCCACATATGCACAGCGCTGGTGTTGCTCGTGTTATCGCCTATAAACAAATTTCATATTTTATTTGCTGTAAGAGTGACAGCACCTGGGAAAGCACGAGCACGCATGAAAAATACATGCTCTGTGCCCGCTCGTTATTCCCGAGAGGACAAGTAACGGCAGCTTCTAAATAAAGGAGCCTTTTTCCTTATCTGCAGAAAAGCGCAGAATGGCGAGTATTGTATACACAGAAATCTATTATAAGAGAGGTGAACAATGGCGGAATGTTAGCAGGCAGCAGCAGGCACAATTTAAAAGCTGTATAGAAAAGTCAATAATAATAATAATAACCACTGGTGGCAAACCGGATAAAATAGCAGCGCCCAAAACAACCCGCAAGACAAGCTCGGCTGGAGCGGAGGATTCTGGACCTGGCCACCTCGTTACAGTGGGGTTTTTTTTTTTTTTTTTTACCAAAAGCGCGGCTCCCGGGAAGGCTGCGGAAGCCCTGACTCATCAGGAGCTGAGAGTCTAATTAACATATCAATAGCACTGAGATCTCTATTATTATTCTGATTAAGCTGCCATTGTGTTCTGTATCTGTTTGGATTAAAGAAATCTCAGGTAGAGAGTTTAGATTTAGGGACTTTCA
This sequence comes from Aquarana catesbeiana, assembly GCF_042186555.1. NCBI lineage: Eukaryota > Metazoa > Chordata > Amphibia > Anura > Ranidae > Aquarana > Aquarana catesbeiana. Next base: position 381,608,321 of record NC_133329.1, on the reverse strand, counting down.
ATGAGGTAGAGGTTGGAAATTGTAGACTTAAAGGATAAGTTTGTGCATTGTCATCATATTTTCAGTGTTTAAAGTTGAACTCCGGGATAAGCAAATATTGTCTAAATACACTCACCGGCCACTTTATTAGGTACACCTCTTCCATTGCTTGGTAACACAAATTGCTAACCAGCCAATCACATGGCAGCAACTCAATGCATTTAGGCATTTAGACGTGGTGAAGACGACTTTGTGAAGTTCAAACTGAGCATCAGAATGGGGAAGAAAGGGGATTTAGGTGACTTTGAACGTGGCATGGTTGTTGGTGCCAGACGGGCTGGTCTGAGTATTTCAAAAACTGCTGTTCTACTGGGGTTTCCACGCACAACCATCTCTCGGGTTCACAGAGAATGGTCAGAAAAAGAGAAAATATCCAGTGAGCGGCAGGTGTGTGGCGAAAAAAATGCCTTGTTGATGTCAGAGGAGAATGGACAGACTGGTTTGAGATGATAGAAAGAGCAACAGTAACTCAAATAACCCCTCATTACACCCAAGGTATGCAGAATACCATCTCTGAATGCACAACACATCAAACCTTGAAGCAGATGGGCTACAGAAGCAGAAGACCACACCGGTTGCCACTCCTGTCAGCTAAGAACAGGAAACTGAGGCTACAATTCACACAGACTCACCAAAATTGGACAATATAAGATTGGAAAAATGTTGCCTGGTCTGATGAGTCTCGGTTTCAGCTGCAATATTAAAATAGTAGGGTTAGAATTTGGCGTAAACATAAAATCATGGATCCATCCTGTCTTGTATCAACGGTTCAGACTGGTGGTGGTGTAATGGTGTGGGGGAGATATTTTTTTGGAACACTTTGGGCCCCTTAGTACCAATTGATCATCGTTTAAACACCACGGCCTACCTGAGTATTGTTGCTGACCATGTCCATCCCTCTATGACTACAGTGTCCCCATCTTCTGATGGCTCCTTCCAGCAGGATAATGCATCATGTCACAAAGCTCCAATCATCTCACCAGTGGACAATGAGGTCCCTGTACTCCAATGGCCTCCACAACCACCAGATCTCAATCCAATAGAGCACCTTTGGGATATGGTGAAACGGGAGATTTGCATCATGGATATGCAGCCAACAAATCTGCAGCAACTGTGTGATGCTATCATGTCAATATGGACCAAAATCTCTGAGGAATGTTCCCAACACCTTGTTGAATCTATGCTATGAAGAATGAAGGCAAAAGGGGGTCCAACCCCGTACTAGTAAGGTGTACCTAATAAAGGGACCAGTGAGTGTACAAGATGTATATTCTTCCATGGATCTTGGTGTGATTTGTGTATTTCTTCCTGTGCAGTAATCCAGTGTGAGACTTTATCTCTGTGCAGGAGCTTCCCGTAATAAAGACCGCTCACTGCTCCTCTCTCTTCTTGTGCAGGGTGACTGGTCTTGTCTCCGCCCCCCTCCTGTAGTTTTCTGCAGGCAGCCTGGAGTGGGTGGGGCCTCATGGGTCCCTCCTACAGCTCTGCTCTCTGCTCAAGCCAGTTCTTAGAACTACCAGGGTCACAAAGGTCGCTCTTGCGACCGGGCCCTGGCGTTCCACCACCGTGGGGTGCCCAAAACAGCCATGTGTCTGGGGAAGGCTAGCTTCTGCTGCTCGCTGGCTGCTTGATCCGTTTCCATGGGTTTGACCAGCTGTCCCTGTGCTGAAGATGAAGGAAGGCAAAGCTGGATTACCCTCACCGGTCCGGCGCTACCGCGGCCATAGTTCCGCAGGCACGAGGCGGGGGTGTGGACACACGGCACGGTGATGAAGCAGGGGCCCCGCAGGACATTAAGGGAGGGAGGAAAACTTGGATTATCTGTGCCAGGGACTTGTTGCTATCTAAGACAAGGAAGGGAGAAGGGGGGGCCAGATGGGGTCAGGGGGCCCTTCATGGTTTCTTGCACGGGGGGCCCTGAATGTTCTAGTTACACCTCTGGAACAAGCTATGCACAGCTCAGTGATGATGTCACGGCTACTTTCATAAGGTAATATCTGGGTTTACAAAGGCATTTGACTCACAAAGTGAATTTATATTACTGTGTGGCTACCAAGCAATATACACTATATTGTCAAAAGTTTTGGGACACCTGCCTTTACACACATGAACTTTAATGGCACCCCAGTGTTCGTCCGTAGGGTTCAATATTGAGTTGGCCCACCCTTTACAGCTATAACAGCTTCAACTGTCCACAAGGTTTAGGAGTGTGTCTATGGGAATGTTCGACCATTCTTCCAGAAGTGCATTTGTGAGGTCAGGCACTGATGTGGATGAGAAGGCCTGGCGAGCAGTCTCCGCTATAATTCATCCCAAAGGTGTTCTATTGGGTTGAGGTCAGGACTCTGTGCAGGCCAGTCAAGTTCCTCCACCCCAAACTCGCTCATCCATGTCTTTATGAACCTTATGGTCTGATCCGCTGCTTTCCTGGCTGCTGGTGGCCAGGTAAACAAAGAGGCAGAACCAGAAGTGAAGGCATAACTCGTCGCTCACGGCTTTTACGGGGTTGCAGAGATAGGGGAATGACATCAGTTCCCATTTCTCTTTGTGCAGGGCAGCCACTGCTGCCGGCCGCAACGCTCCCAGGCACCGCCATCGTATGGTAGAGCCCAGGTGAGGCGGCAGGGGGAGGGGTGGTGGACCCCCTTCCGCCACCCGCAGAAGTGATCGAGTGGCTAGTTATCCATTTGATCACTTCTGCCTGTTAGGAAACCACCGGCTGAAGTAATACATATGCCTGTATTTGCAGGCATCATTCTGGTATAACTACTGAAACCCGAGGACGTCCATGGACATCCTCCCGGCAGGAAGTGCTTAGAATGTCCTAGGGGTAGTTTTTGCACTAGTGTTACTCTCTGAAGAGCAATCTACATTTGGACAACTCTTTAGGGAGCATTTGACAGGCGGTGAGGAGGCGTTATACATAGCTCCCAACTGTCCCTGATTTGGAGCAATGTCCCTCTCCCTCATTCCTCCTCATTTGTCCCTCATTTTGGTCTGATCTATATAGATGTATATAAAATGCACTTTTAATTTTTCAGAAAGTGTTTTTCAGCACTCAACATTTCATCTGATTTCTAAATTGCTGCATTTGTAAATTTTAAAAGCCAATATAAAGGAATAGTAGTGGTAAAAAAAAAGCCCTTGTGGATTTAATTAACCTTTTTTATGGTTAATTCTTCTTTAAGGGGGTGTGGCAGGGGGCGTATCCTATGCCTACATACGTTTGCTAGTAGGTGTCCCTCATTCCTATCTCAAAATGTCGGGAGGTATGGCGTTATATCGTGTGCTTGCGGTGCGACACCCTTTTATTTAAATATGTTACATTGGTGGACGATAGTGCCTGCTGAATTTGTAATGTAAACAAAAATTATAAAAAATCTAATTATAAAAAAAAAATATTAAATAAAAAACTACTGACACCACCCCCCTGCCTTACCAACACTGTGCACTGCCCCAACCCCCTCCCCTAAAAAGCATTTAAAAAAAAAAATTAAAAGTTTGTAAAAATAAAAACTACTGACACCATCCACAGACCTACTGACAACATAACCGCCACATACTCCCCACCCCTTCCCCAGAAGCACTGTAAAAAAAAATATTTAAAAAAATTATTTAAAGAAAATAATAAACAACAAAATTGTAAAAAATAATAGAGAAAATAATATCAACAAAAAACTGCTGACACACTGCTCTACTGACACTGTCCTCTACCCCCACCCCCAATCATTGTGAAAAACAAAAAATAAAAATAAAAAATGTTAAAAATAATTAACAAAATAAAATTGTAAAAAAATTATAATAAAAATAAAGAACTACTGACACCATCCTGCACATACTACTCACCACTGTACACTCCACACTCCTCACATGCACATTATACCCACCTACATACACTCCTCACTCCTCTCCTGCACATTATACCCACCTACATACACTCCTCACTCCTCTCCTGCACATTATACCCACCTACATACACTCCACACTCCTCTCCTGCACATTATACCCACCTACATACACTCCTCACTCCTCTCCTGCACATTATACCCACCTACATACACTCCTCACTCCTCTCCTGCACATTATACCCACCTACATACACTCCTCACTCCTCTCCTGCACATTATACCCACCTACATACACTCCACACTGTACATTCCCTATTTAATTTAATGTTTACTACATTCTGCATGTAAGTCATCTCAGACTATATAACACACCCCATTTAAGCCACGCGCAATATGTAGCACGGTTTAAGCCACGCCTACCTCCCTGAAATTACTTTGCCACCTCCCTGAAATGAGTTTTTGCAGGTTGGGATGTCTGATGTGTACACTGCCCCCTGCTGCCTTTCCAACTAAAGCCTCATACACACGATCGGACTTCAAACAAACTTTTCCGTGGATTTCTGTCCAAAGGGCGTTGGCCGTGAACTTTCACTAAATCACGTGGTTTTTCAGCTCTTTACCGCCACCCTTTGGTCAACTTCTGTATTGTTGTCTGATCTTTTGCATTGGTTCTGAGCATGCGTGTTTGTACTTTGGACTAAAGTCCGATGGATTTGTGTACACACGATCGGACTAGCCGACCTAGGACTTTTGTTGCAGGAAAGTTAGTCTGTTTGCACAACCAACATTTGTCCGATGAAAACCGAAAAAGTTTGTCCGATTGGGCGTACACACGGTCGGATGTTGCCTTAAAACAGGCAATTTGCATGTTTGTTGTCAAAAAAGTCAGATCGTGTGTATGGGCCTTTAGGCCGGTTCGAATTTCAGCCAGTTCAGCAGGAATGACCGAGATTCGACAGCCAGGGATTTTGCCAGTAAATGCAATCAGAGAGCTGCATGGGTGGAGGAGGAGGAGCAGAGCATACCACACACGCTCAGAGTATTTAGATGACGTCATAAGCCTCATACACACGATCGGACTTCAAACAAACTTTTCCGAGGATTTCTGTCCAAAGGGCGTTGGCCATGAACTTGGTATGCATACACACGTTAGGACTTTTTCAGCCAACTTTCACCAAATCACGTGGTTTTTCAGCTCTTTACTGCCATCCTTTGGTCAACTTCTGTATTAAATCCTAGGATGGACTTCTGCGCTACTAAAATACAGCCGTGTAAAAATAAACGTAATGCTGCAAAATCAAAAAATAGTGAACACCACTCACTACTATCAAAACTAAAAAGATGCACAATAATGATTAATTGTGTATGTGATTTTCGCGCAACAACTTCTAGGTGAATAATGCTATCATGTCAATAAGGACCAAAATCTCTGAGGAATGTTCCCAACACCTTGTTGAATCTATGCTATGAAGAATGAAGGCAAAAGGGGGACCAACCCCGTACTAGTAAGGTGTACCTAATAAAGAGGCCAGTGAGTGTACAAGATGTATATTCTTCCATGGATCTTGGTGTGATTTGTGTATTTCTTCATGTGCAGTAATCCAGTGTGAGACTTTATCTCTGTGCAGGAGCTTCCTGTAATAAAGACCGCTCACTGCTCCTCTCTCTTCTTGTGCAGGGTGACTGGTCCTGTCTCCGCCCCCCTCCTGTAGTTTTCTGCAGGCAGCCTGGAGTGGGTGGGGCCTCATGGGTCCCTCCTACAGCTCTGCTCTCTGCACAAGCCAGTGGCGGAACTACTAGGGTCACAATCAAACTTTTCCGAGGATTTCTGTCCAAAGGGCGTTGGCCGTGAACTTGGTATGCATACACACGATAGGACTTTTTTAGCCAATTTTCACCAAATCACGTGGTTTTTCAGCTCTTTACCGCCACCCTTTGGTCAACTTCTGTATTGTTATCTGATCTTTTGCATTGGTTCTGAGCATGCGTGTTTGTACTTTGGACTAAAGTCCGATGGATTTGTGTACACGCGATCGGACTAGCCGACCTAGGACTTTTGTTGCAGAAAAGTTTGTCTGTTCGCACAGCCAACATTTGTCCGATGAAAACCGAAAAAGTTTGTCCGATGGGGCGTACACACGGTCAGGTGTTGCCTTAAAACAGGTAATTTGCATGTTTGTTGTAAAAAGTCCGATCGTGTGTTTGAGCCTAAAGACAGGATAAAGCTGAACTCCGGGGAAAACAAAAATACTTCCTTGCAGTTGGGATGTCCCTGCACTGCAAGGGGTAAATGCTTGTTTACTTACCTGATCCACCATCCGCACAGCTCCTTTCACTCTGCTAGACCAGTGCATGGTCACTAGATTCCAGCAGTGGCATGTCCCCCGATGTCATCATGGGTCCATAGCATTCCGAGGGACAGTCCACAAGCCAGAAAAGAGGGGAGTAGACAAACGTGCTGGCTGTTGGGGGAACAGGGGGATCAGCTAAGTAATTGAACTGATCTTTTTATAGCACCCTAGGCGCAGACAAGTATGTACCCCTTGTAGTATGGCGGCAGCTGCACTGCAAGGGAGAATTTTTATTTTCCCCAGAGATAGGCTTTAATAATTCATCACCTATGTGTTTATACTTCTAAATTGAACATTTTAATGGGAAGATAATTGGGAGATTAAAAAAAAACAAAAAACACACTCAGTTAAAATAAATGCAGAGCGGCAGATCCTTCCAGACAGGTGTACGGAGTAATCATACTCTGCAGGCACTCCAGCTGATCATGTTCAAATCCAAAGGTCATGACTATATAAAGTATCTTACGGATTTTACAAGGTGTAACATCTAATTACCACTCAAGGAAACAGGATGTGAAAATTAATTCTGGATCTGTTAGGTCCAGCCGTTGAGAAATTAAGCACTGCTTTGTTCTATTGCAGAGGAAAAAAAACAAAGTGAGAATTTTCCCTGTTAACACACGCGTCACTTTTTTTTTTGTCTGGTTTAATAACTTTGTTGTAAAAGCGATTGTTTCTGTCGATTCGTTTGACAACTTTTGGAAGCAGTTTACGTTTTCTTGACAGTGAAAAATGTTGATGCGTAGGCGCAGTGTCTAAGGCTCCATTCACACTGGCGCGTTTTTTGATGCATTTTGCATTTTGCAGAAATGCATGGGAATTTTTTAACATGGGTTCCTATGGAACATGTTCACATCAATGCTTTTTTGTATCTCTGCGTTTTTGGAAAGGGTCGGGGACTTTTTTTCATGCAAAAAGCAGCGTTTTGCATGTAATGGATTTCAATGGACAAGCATCAAAAACGCAAGTGCACCGTTTTTGCAGCGTTTTTGCAGCGTTCTTGGTGCGTTTTTGGTGCGTTTTTGCCGTTTTTTTTTTATTTTTTTTTATTTTTTTTTTTTTGTAATTTTTTTTTAAGACTGTAAAAAAAAATGAAAAAAAAAAAAACGCAAAACGCAAATCGCGGCAAAAACGCGGCAAAAACGCCGCAAAAACGCTACAAAACCGCTGCTCAAAAACGTGCCAAGCATGAAAAAAAAAACCTCCAAAAACGCTCAAAAGCAACATGCATAGGTGTGAATGGAGCCTTAGGCGCTCCATTCACACTAGCGCGTTTTTTGATGCATTTTGCATTTTGCAGAAATGCATGGGAATTTTTTAACATGAGTTCCTATGGAACATGTTCACATCAATGCCTTTTTGTACCTCTGCATTTTTGGAAAGGGTCAGGGACTTTTTTTCATGCAAAATGCAGCGTTTTGCATGTAATAGAATTCAATGGACCAGCATCAAAAACGCATGTGCACCGTTTTTGCATCGTTTTTACAGCGTTTTTGATGCGTTTTTGCCGGGGGTTTTTTTTGTTTTTTTGTGTTTTTTTTTTTATTTATTATTTTTTTTTAAACTGTAAAAAAAAAAAAAAAAAAAAAGCGGCAAAAACGCAGCAAAAACGCTGTAAAAACGCTACAAAAACGTGGCAAGCATGACAAAAAAAACTACAAAAACGCTCAAAAGCAACATGCATAGGTGTGAATCCAGCCTTAGTCTCCATTCACACTAGGCGCGTTTTTTGATGCATTTTGCATTTTGCAGAAATGCATGGGAATTTTTTAACATGGGTTCCTATGGAACATGTTCACATCAATGCTTTTTTGTATCTCTGCATTTTTGGAAAGGGTCGGGGACTTTTTTTCATGCAAAAAGCAGCGTTTTGCATGTAATGGATTTCAATGGACAAGCATCAAAAACGCAAGTGCACCGTTTTTGCAGCGTTTTTGCAGCGTTTTTGGTGCGTTTTTGGTGCGTTTTTGCCGTTTTTTTTTTTTTTTTTGTAATTTTTTTTTAAGAATGTAAAAAAAAAATGAAAAAAAAAAAAACGCAAAACGCAAATCGCGGCAAAACCGCGGCAAAAACGCCGCAAAAACGCTGCTCAAAAACGTGCCAAGCATGAAAAAAAAACCTCCAAAAACGCTCAAAAGCAACATGCATAGGTGTGAATGGAGCCTTAGGCTCCATTCACACTAGCGCGTTTTTTGATGCATTTTGCATTTTGCAGAAATGCACGGGAATTTTTTAACATGGGTTCCTATGGAACATGTTCACATCAATGCCTTTTTGTTTCTCTGCATTTTTGGAAAGGGTCAGGGACTTTTTTTCATGCAAAATGCAGCGTTTTGCATGTAATAGAATTCAATGGACAAGCATCCATTGATGCGTTTTTGCCGTTTTTTTTTTTTTTTTTTTTTTTTTTAGACTGTAAAAAAAAACTGTAAAAAAAAAAAAAAAACCGCAAAACGCAAATCGCGGCAAAAACGCCGCAAAAACGCTGCTCAAAAACGTGGCAAGCATGAAAAAAAAACCTCCAAAAACGCCCAAAAGCAACATGCATAGGTGTAAATCGAGCCTTATGCTGGCCATACACTATACAGAAAATCGGCCGAACCCATTTTCGAAAAACGAACGTTCCGCAAACGATCGTGCCATCATATAGTGACCGATAAATTGTTCAGTGGACATGAATAAATAATTTTTTGTTCTTTTTTTACATATACCTAGTGCAGACAGTTCGGACGGGAAACACATTAACCTTGCAATTTATCGTACGTTCGGCAGAAATTTTCCAAACTTCCCGTTCGTTTTTTTCCCACAAAAACGTCACAAACGATTATCGATTTGTGCCCATTAACTTGCCGAAAAACGAACGAAGTGTCTATACGAACGATTTTTCGGACGATTTTTCGTATAGTGTATGGCCAGCATTAGGCTGGATTCACACCTATGCATGTTGCTTTTGAGCGTTTTTGGAGGTTTTTTTTTCATGCTTGCTACGTTTTTGAGCAGAGTTTTTGCGGCGTTATTGCCGCGATTTTGCCGCGATTTTGCCGCAATTTGCGTTTTTTTTACAGTCTTAAAAAAAATAAAAAAAAAAAAACGGCAAAAACGCACCAAAAACGCATCAAAAACGCTGCAAAACGGTGCACTTACGTTTTTGATGCTTGTCCATTGAATTCTATTACATGCAAAACGCTGCATTTTGCATGAAAAAAAGGGTCCCTGACCCTTTCCAAAAATGCAGAGAAACAAAAAAGCATTGATGTGAACATGTTCCATAGGAACCCATGTTAAAAAATTCCCATGCATTTCTGCAAAATGCAAAATGCATAAAAAAACGCGCTAGTGTGAATGGAGCCTTAGGCTCCATTCACACCTATGCATGTTGCTTTTGGGCGTTTTTGGAGGTTTTTTTTCATGCTTGCCTCGTTTTTGAGCAGCGTTTTTGTGGCGTTTTTGCGGCGTTTTTGCCGCGATTTGCGTTTTTTTTTTTTTTTACAGTTATTTTTTACAGTCTAAAAAAAAAATTAAAAAAAAATTAAAAAAAAAAAAATGGCAAAAACGCATCAAAAACGCTGCAAAAACGCTGCAAAAACGGTGCACATGCGTTTTTGATGCTTGTCCATTGAATTCTATTACATGCAAAACGCTGTATTTTGCATGAAAAAAAGTCCCTGACCCTTTCCAAAAATGCAGAGAAACAAAAAGGCATTGATGTGAACGTGTTCCATAGGAACCCATGTTAAAAAATTCCCATGCATTTCTGCAAAATGCAAAATGCATCAAAAAACGCGTTAGTGTGAATGGAGCCTTAGGCTGGATTCACACCTATGCATTTTTAGTGCTTTTTGCATTTTGCAGATTTGCACTACAGTCCATTTAACATGGTTTCCTATGGAACACGTTCTGTTGTGCAAATCTGCAAAATGCAAAAAGCACTAAAAATGCATAGGTGTGAATCCAGCCTTAGGCTGGATTCACACCTATGCATGTTGCTTTTGAGCGTTTTTGGAGGTTTTTTTTTTCATGCTTGGCACGTTTTTGAGCAGCGTTTTTGTAGCGTTTTTGCGGCGTTTTTGCCGCGATTTGCGTTTTGCGGTTTTTTTTTTTTTTTTTTACAGTCTTAAAAAAAAAATTACAAAAAAAAAAAAAAAAAAAACGGCAAAAACGCACCAAAAACGCACCAATAACGCTGCAAAAACGCTGCAAAAACGGTGCACTTGCGTTTTTGATGCTTGTCCATTGAAATCCATTACATGCAAAACGCTGCTTTTTGCATGAAAAAAAGTCCCCGACCCTTTCCAAAAACGCAGAGATACAAAAAAGCATTGATGTGAACATGTTCCATAGGAACCCATGTTAAAAAATTCCCATGCATTTCTGCAAAATGCAAAATGCATCAAAAAACGCGCTAGTGTGAATGGAGCCTTATGCCTCGTACACACGATCGGATTGTTGGCCAACAGAACCGTGGAATTCTGTCCGAAGGGTGTTGGCTCAAACTTGTCTTGCATACACACGGCCACACAAATGTTGGCCAACAAGTAGGAACATAGTGACTACGTGTTTTTTTCAGCTCTTTAGCTCCACCCCTTGGGCTTCTTCTGCTAATTTCGTGTTAGCAGAAGTCTGGTGAGTGTTGATTTGCGCTTTTCTTTTCGCGTTTTTCATTTAGCGCTTTTCATATCGTGCTTTTCAGTTCGTTTCTGAACGGCCGTTCGTCAAACCAGACATCAGTTCGTCAAACCAGACATTATTATTGGCCTTGGACTTATTGCTTTGACATTATTTTTTTGGTTGAATAATGATTTGATTTGGTATATTTTCTATATTTTTAGATATAGATATTAGATATATATAGAATGCACTTTTTGGTTAAGTTCTAATGGCAGATAGCATGTCTAATTTATTATTATCATTATTATTATTATACAGGATTTATATAGCGCCAACAATTTACGCAGCGCTTTACAATAAAAAAGGAGACAATACAGTTAAAATACATTAAAATACAAGAGGATTCTAATGCCCCGTACACACGGTCGGATTTTCCGACAGAAAATGTGTGATAGGACCTTGTTGTCGGAAATTCCGACCGTGTGTGGGCTCCATCACACATTTTCCATCGGATTTTCCGACACACAAAGTTTGAGAGCAGGCTATAAAATTTTCCGACAACAAAATCCGTTGTCGGAAATTCCGATCGTGTGTACACAAATCCGACGGACAAAGTGCCACGCATGCTCAGAATAAATAAAGAGATGAAAGCTATTGGCCACTGCCCCGTTTATAGTCCCGACGTACGCGTTTTACGTCACCGCGTTTAGAACGGTCGGATTTTCCGACAACTTTGTGTGACCGTGTGTATGCAAGACAAGTTTGAGCCAACATCCGTCTGAAAAAATCCTAGGATTTTGTTGTCGGAATGTCCGAACAAATTCCGACCGTGTGTACGGGGCATAATAGGGTGGGTCAGGTGGTACAAAAGGTTGTAACTGTGGGGAATGAGCTGATGGAAGTGGTAGGAGATTAGTTGGAGACGTGATAGGCTTTCCTGAAGAGATGAGTTTTCAGGGATCGCCTAAAGGCAAGAGTAGTGGAGGTAGCGAGTTCCAGAGGATGGGAGAAGCTCTGGAGAAATCCTGTAGACGAGCATGGGAGGAGGAGACAAGAGAGCTTGAGAGCAGGAGGTCTTGAGAAGAGCGGAGAGGATGGTTTGGGTGATATTTGGAGACAAGATTGGTGATGTAGCTCGGGGCAGAGTTGTGAATGGCTTTGTATGTTGTGGTTAGTATTTTGAATTTAATTGGCTGGGTGATTGGAAGCCAGTGTAGGGATTGGAGGAGAGGGTTGGCAGACACTGAGCGGTTGGTAAGGTGGATAAGTCTGGCAGCAGCATTCATGATAGACTGAAGAGGGGAGGAGCCTATGGAGAGGCAGGCCAATGAGAAGGGAGTTGCAATAGTCAAGGCGAGAGATAACGAGGGAGTGAATGAGGAGCTTGGTGGTTTCATTTGTTAAAAAGGGGCGGATTTTAGAGATGTTACGGATGTGAATTCTACAAACTTTTGACAGCAATTGGACATGGGGCTGAAACGACAAGTCAGAGTCTAGGATTACACCTAATAATTTTATTTGTTTTCTTTTTTTAATGCACGATAAAAAAATTGTGGAGAATAATACTTGGCTATGTGTTTTACTTCAAATGACAGTTTGGGAGTAGGCAGTTACATTTAAAAAATACAATGTAAAATTGACAAGGGACACCAACATAGTTGTATCTTTGATCTTAAAAACTACGGGATAATGGTGTTGTGGTAACTTGCCCAAATAAAAAAAAAAAAAACCATAATAATATTATTCTTGACTAGAAAAAAAAGCCTTTGAAAATTCGTTTGCAATAACTCCATCATTATCACCAGCAAAGCAGCTTCATTATTATCCCATTAAAGAAGAAGAGAATTGTGCGCTGCATTTGGAGATTTAATAATTTGCCACGTCACGAATGTTAATTCTCCATTACGATCACTAGTTTACAAGACCGACCGCTTCTGGCTCCTCCTTGCTTCCGAGCATGCGTGTTTGTACTTTGGACTTTTGTCCGACGGACTTGTGTACACACGCTCGGACAATCCGACAACATATATTTGTTGGCGGAAAATCCAACAACAATTGTCCGATGGAGCATACACACGGTCGGATTGTCCGCCAACAGCCTGACATCCAACATTTCCCGTCGGAAAGTCCGATCGTGTGTACAGGGCAATAGCGTTTTTCAATACATGCTTTTCATCCATTGAAGTCTATGGAACCAAAAATCAGAAAAAAGTCCCTGGCCCTTTCCATAAAATGCATAGATGCGAACATGACCCATAGGAAACCATGGTAAATGGACTGTAGTGTGTTTCTGCAAAACTGAAAACACGCAAAAAAATGCATAGGTGTGAACCAGGCCTTAAAGCCTTTTGGAGTCCAGGGATAGAAGGACAGTTGGGCACTCAGGTATTGGCATTAATGGAATGATTTTTGGCAAAACCAATTTTGCCGCAAGAATATGGACTTCGCTGCGGAAATGTTGTTGAAGCGTAACCAACGCACACTGTCTGCATTCAGGGACCAGCCCCTATATGGCTGTCAGACTGGGAGCAGCAACTGTATCCATGCAACCATTGTGTCCCAATTGACATGAATGGGACTGCCTGAACAGGGATGCATGGAACACCAGTGTATCACCGCGTGGACAAACACAACCCTTGCACAGGCATACACCTAAGTAGACCCATGTGAGCAAGACCTAAGGCTAGGTTCACACCTATGCATTTTTTAGTGCGGTTTACAGAAACACACTACAGTCCATTTAACATGGTTGCCTATGGTATACGTTCACATCTATGAGTTTTTGGAAAATGTCAGGAACTTTTTTTTTCCAAAGCAGATTGTGTTTTGCATGTAATAGACTTCACTGGACCCACAGCAAAAATGGCCCACTCCAGCCGAAGGCTCCCGCCATCTGACAGTTCTTATATAACTAAGGGGCAGGGCCACCGGTGATGTAACCAGTTGATCCCGCCCCCTTGTGATGTCGTCGCCTAGGGGCATGGTCGGATAAGAATCTGGTATAGCTTTTGGAGTACGGTTCCTCCCAAATCCATACCAGATCCAAAGGGCCTGGTATGCATTGACAAGGGAGAGACCCCACACCATTTGTTCCCCTATTTTTTTATTCCCCGTAATTCTCTTTTTACGTTCAGCTGTCAGCAGGGAACCCCGCTGACAGCTGATGACTCATCGATTCTTAAGGAGGCAGCGGCCGCCACGTCCTTAACAACCAGCTATTCACAGTTTGTTATGGAGAAAAAAAAATGCCAAACACATGAAAACTGCATGCAAAAACGCATCAAAATAGCATGTTCTAAAACGCAAAAAAAAACCAAAACGTAGAAGGCACTGGAAAACCGCATCAGCTACAACCACATAGATGTAAACCTAGCCTAAATGTTACATTTTGAATATTAAAATTTACTAAAAAGAAAAAAAAATCTACTTTTTTTTTTTATTTTAACTAGATGGTGTTTTTTTTGAGGTGTGTTTAGAGTAGTTTTGTTTATTTCATGTAGTGTTTTTTGCTCTATGACAAAAAAGTGATACTAAACACACACTGTTTAAATTACATTTTCCCTTCTATTTCTGTATATGGATGATGGCACTGTAATTATTTTAATAAAAAAAAAACACCTAAGCACCTTTTTCCTAATTGATATACAGCTGTCACATGACCCAACTCTTTCCCAGCCTGTCTGCAGGGAAACATAAGCAGGAGGCACTTCTAACCCTCTGCTGCTGGTCACATGTTCAAAAAAAAAATGTAATCAATAAACTGTTTTAAATTGTCATACAAATATATATTTAACTTCTTCCCACCCACACTATAGCTGAAAGACGGCTAAAGTGTGGGCCTTAATTCCGGGGAAAGTGTCCCGGGCCACGTTGCGGCGTGCTCTGTGATCGCCGAGTCTGAGACTCGCCTGATCACAGATCGGAGTAAAGGGTCAAGCCTGGCCCCTTACCATGTGATCAGCTGTCAGCCAATAAGAGCTGATCATGTGATGTAAACAGAAGATCGGTAATCTGTACTTTTTTTCCCTCACGCTGTTAGCATGAGGGGAAAAAAAAGCCTATCACCCACTTCTGTCAGAGGAACATCAGTTTCTCACACAAAGAGCCGCGGCTGCCTCATCTGTGCCCACCAGTGCCACATGCCAGTGCTCACCAATGCCACCTAGCAGTACTCACCAGTGTCACCTACCAGTGCCCATCAGTGCTATATACCAGTGCCCACAGTGCCACCTACCTTTGCCCACCAGTACTACCTATCAATGCCCACCAGTGCCTCATTATCAGTGCCACTGATCAGTGCTGCCTATTAGTGTCACCTACCAGTTCCCATCAGTACCGCTTATCAGTGCCTTCAGTTCTGCCCTTCAGTGCCAACCTTCAGTGCCCATCAGTGCCACTTATCAGTGCCACCTCTCAGTGCCACCTATCAATACCCATCAGTGCCGACCTATCAGTCTTATCAGTGCCTATCAGTGCAGCCTATCAATGCCCATCAGTGCAGCATATCAGTGCCCATCAGTGCCACCTCATCAGCACACATCAATGAAGGAGAAACATTTTATAACAAACTATGAAACAGATTTTTTTTTTTTTATTTAATTTTCTGTATTTTTTTACCAAAAAATAAAAAACCCAGCAGTGATTAAATACCACCAAAAGAAAGCTATATTTGTGGGGAAAAAAATGATAAAAATTTCATATGGGTACAGCATTGCATCATCGAGCAATTGTCATTCAAAGTGTATCATCGCTGAAAGCTGAAAATTGGTCTGGGCAGGAAGGGAGTTTAAGTGCCCAGTAAGCAAGTGGTTAAAATCAAATCTTTATTATTTTTTGGCAATAATGTGGTGTGGGCAGATTTCTGTCAGTCACAGGCTGTGTCACACCCCTCCAGCCTGTGTCTTAGAATAAGAGGGAGGTGAAGCCTCCATCAACCTACATGTAATATCTCAACCCCATTGTGTATAGCTGGTTAGTGGGCATGGAGGAGGGAGGGAGGGAGTGGGTTGTCATTTACCACTCTGTATACACCCACATGTGTGAATCATACTTAGTCACATGGGCTGCTCAGATGTGATAGGGAGGAAATTCTCAGCATAGAAACTCACTGAAAACTGAGCATGTGCAGAGTTGCCACCACAGCTGCAAAATCCCTAGCTGAATTGGGGGCATGAACAGAAGGGGGAGATAGAGAACAGCAGGATCAACCAGGTTTTTTTTTTGTAGAATACAGAAAACTAATCTCATAGTGACTGAGTGAGTATGAACAGCATGTAATATACCATTTATTGATAGTTTTTATGATGTGGATTTAGTGAGACTTGTCAGTGGGTGTGGCTTGAGAGGAGACAAGCTGAAGCTGATCTGTTATACTAGTTGGCCGGGCAGTCTGACAACGGTGTGCGCTTCCATGTTCTTTTCTGACAGTTAGCTTTATGAGGGCAGGCAGGCCCTTTGGAAGCTGGCACCCTACAGTGATTGAAGTCACCAGGTTGATAGTTAGTAAAGCTTGGAGTGGCGCTTTATGTGTTTATGGGTCAGAGTGTTTTTTGTATTTTTGTTTTTTCCCTGTTTTGGGTCAGAATTTGTGTACTGTCTCTTTGGGGTCAGATTCAGATCTTTGCAGTATGCACGTTAGGGCTTGTTCACACAGAGAGCCGGATGATAAAAATAGGTAGTTTATTACCCCTTGACCCCCACCCCCCCACCACCACCACCACCTTAAAGTGGGGTTCCACCCAAAAAAACAAAAATACATAAAAAATCCTAAAAAAAAAAAACCCAAAAAAATTTGGATATTTTTTTTTTTTAACTTACCTGTAAATGCCTGTTGCTAGGGGGTCCCTCGTAGTGTGCCCCTTTCAATGCCTGGGCTGGTGACATCACTTCCCCCTCAGCACAGGAAGGGCTCCGCTCTGCTCCCTCCCTCCTGTCAATCATCTGGGACCCATTACAGGTCCCAGGTGACTGAGCAGCCAATCACGGCGCGCGGCACCGCTAGCGCATGCGCAGTGGGTGCCAGGCTGTGAAGCCACAGCCCGGCGCCGGCATTGCAACTGTGGGCGCTGGGCTGTGGCTTCACAGCCTGGCACCCACTGCGCATGCGCTGAATGGAGGGGGAGACGAGCGGGGCTTCGATCCCCCGCATCGCTGGACTCTGGGACAGGTAAGTGTCCAATTAAAAGTCAGCAGCTGCAGTATTTGTAGCTGCTGACTTTTAATTTTTTTTTTTTCATGGGCCCCCTGGGTGGAACTCCTCTTTAAGCGGCAACAGAGGCTGGACAGGGTTTTACAAATGGGAGGGGCAGAAATTATTCCCCAGTACTGCCACCAGACACAACTCACCTGAAGTCAATGGGGCCTCAGCAAGTCAAGGGCCAGGCTCACAGTTGTGTTTTGTGTAGCACCCTCTAGTGTGTGCAACTAGAATGAAAGTAGCCAAATTATAGTCTGGCCCAGGGATAATCCTGGATCTGGGTCAGGGTTATTAGAGGCCAGGGCTGGATGACTCTTTCTGGCAGTGGTCTGGTGCCTCCCCCTGTTTCTAGAATGTTGAAGAATGATCTAGAAGATAGTGGGTGGAAGCTAGGAGTGGTTACCTTGAATATTTATGGGCTCTTAGCCAATCCCCATGTAGGGGGCCTGGCAGGGACCTAAGGAACCCTTAAATAGACATGTGCCATGCCAGAGGGGGAGTCGATGGAAGATGAAGAAGCAGTGCTGAGGGAGTCTATCGGTGGCCCTTGAGAGAACCCTGCTGGGGAGGGCTTTTACCTTGGGCTTGAGCTCGGGAGGCTGGCCTGGAAGGATCCCAACCACAGGAGGCAGTTGAAGGGACCCTAATTGGAGAGGCAGCGGAGAGGGCAAGGAGAGACAGTGAGTGGATCAGCATGGTGCAGGGACAAATAAGGCGAGAGACTGCCAGCTGTAGCAGTGCTCTCTTGAAGACGGCTGTGTACTAAGTCTTCATCCAACCTTGCCCGGGGGAGTCTCCATGTGTGTGTGCCAGTCAGGAGGACTGGGAAGAGAAAGCAGCCAGGTGAGCTGGAGGTGGCAGAATTGCCTCTTGAATGCTTGGTAGCCAAACTTCTACCACTCTCTGTAAAGTGATCCACCGCTGATCATTTTTTAGAGGTGCCGCTCTTGTGAAGGGCGGAATGAGGCTGGGATGTGAGAAGAGCCAGTGAGAGTTGTGGAAAAGTAGATGAGCGAAACACTGGGATCGTGCTGAAGAAAAAGAAACCTATTAGGTGATATACGTGAGAGAACAAAATAGGTGTGGAGTGAAATGAAAAAAGTAAAAAAGTGAAATGTGAACCACCATTAGGGCTGGACTGGGACAAAAATTTGGCCCTGGACTTCATCCAGACCGGCGCACTTTAATTGTGCAAACAAGCGCAAAAACAGTATATAAACTATACGCAGTTGTGCAAAAAAACATAAGTAGCATAACATAAGGAGCCCTCACTAACCTCTTTTATTATTTCACTTATTCTCCTCTGTATTTTTCTCATCTTTCTCACATCACTGCGTGAAGTTGAGGTCGAACCAAGAAAGCCATTACTTTGACAGGCTTTCACTGAAACCGGGCCACTGAGCCATCGGCCCACCGGGAAACTCCCTGTAGTCCCGGTGGCCAGTACATGCCTTACCACCGTGACATATAGATTTACCCTGTGGTAATGGGTGTAAGTTGTAACGAGTGTGGTGAAGCGAGCAGTGAGTCATGTATTAGTATCCCCCTGTTATGGCAATCATGTTTTATACTCTGTTTATATGTATGCTATGTACTTCCCAAGATGTCTGCATATGCACTGAGCAACTATTTGTTATTTACAACATTACGCTACCTTATACTCATGTACATTTTAAATTTTATCTTTACTCGCAAATTTGTGTCTGAACCTGCCTCATTTAAAGTCCCACACTCATTTTTTATTTTTGTTTTCAAAATAGCGATGGAGGCGCAGCACCCCCTTTTCCTTGTGCGCTTCATTTAAAGTCCCAGTATATGGGGATATACATCCCCCCCCTTTTTCCTAATTTCACCGTAACCGTTGACTGTAATGCCTTTTGCCAAAATTGCACCAAACTCTTCAGATTTTCACTGTAATGTTGGGGACATAAAAACTCTCAGTTAGAAACATCTGGCCCTCTGATCTTTCTGGCTCTGAATATCACGCTAACACATGAACTCCTATGGCCTGAGGGTATCGGAGCATCTATTAACTGAATAGAGGATAGAGAAGATGTCAGAGGCTCCTGGCACTAACTATAGTGATTGGTTAGGCTTTCAGACCTGTTCCAACGCTATTTTTTTTCCCGAAGGCAGTTGGCTGGGTTTCACTGCTGCTGCAACTAAGAGATATCTAAACTCGAGAACAAAAATGTAATATACTGCATCTACCCATTCCTAAGATATGGTGGCAGCATACATGTTCATTTTTCAGAGAACGTTTTCAGCACGTGCAGAAAATTCAAGTTGATCCTGCCAGAAATTCAGTGTCCTTGTCCCATCATGTGAGCGCAACTGAAAGCATAAAAAAAATCGTATCTTTTTCCGTAAACTACAAATCCCCCTGCCCCACCATGGATATGAAGAAAGAAAGACATACTTGAAATCCAGCATATGTGGCTTCATAGATACAGTGGAGGAGTGAGGGTAGCCACCCAAAGACGGGAAGGGTGTTATTGCCTAGTGTAACCAGGTGCAAATAAAGGAAAAAAGCCTGAAAAACTAAGGACTGGTAAATTCAATATACTATTGGGGACATTTACTAAAACTGGAGCACTCAGAATCTGGTGCAGCTGTGCATGGTAGCCAATTGGCTTCTAACTTCAGCTCGTTCAATTAAGCTTTGACAATAAAACCTGAAAGCTGATTGGTTTCTATGCAGAGCTGCACCAGATTTTTAGACATGTGCACTGCTGAAAAATTTGTTTGTTATTCGTTTCATTTGTTTGTTTTTTTTGTTTTAATTCCGTTTTTCGGGTCATTCATTATGATCGCAATTCCTAAATTTGAAAGCCGTACATTCGAAAATTCCTAAATTCAAAAATTCGTAGAATCGAAAATCTGAAAATTTTGAAAAATCTAAGATCCGAAAAATAAGAAAATCTGGAAATTCGAAAGAACGAAGATCCAAAAATTTGAAATACTGTAATAACTAACTAACTAATAATAACTAACTATTAAATTATAGGTATTGGAATTTCCTTTCAAATTTGGCTGTTAGTGAACGTAGCGATTACGAATTTATCCAAAGTTACGAATTATCCAAAATAACGAATGCCGCCTCTAAACAAATGGAACAGAACAAATTAATAATAAATAATAATAATCAAAAGTTTTTATTATTATTATTGTTATTTATTATTTTTAATTTGTTACTTTCCATTCGTTTAGATATGACATTCGTTATTTCTGATGATTCATAACTTCGGATAAATTCGTATTTGTTACGTTCACTAACAGCCAAATTTGAAAGGAAATTCCAATACCTATAATTTAATAGTTAGTTATTATTCCAGATTTTCTAATTTTTGGGTTTAGGCTTTTCAAATTTACAAATCGTGAATTTACGAATTTTTGAATTTACGAATTTCTGAATTTTCGACTATTAGAATTTACGAATATTCAGAAAAATTAGTTAAACGGGTTTTCGTTAATTCGAATGTTTCCGAATTAACAAATTTGTTGAAATTCGTTAAAAAACAAATTCAGAACTAAACGAATTGCACATGTCTACAGATTTTGCGCCATCCAGTTTTAGTAAATAACCCCCAATGTATTTGTTGTTGGGCTTGATTTGTTGTAGCCGTATTAGTGCAATTGTGACAGAGAAAATTGAGTACTGTCCGTGATACTTTTTTTATTTGCACTAACATACAATTTTTCATTGGACCTTGAAGAAGGGGACATACCCCGAAAGCTTGTCCTGAAAAATTGTTTGTTAGTGCAAATAAAAAAAGTATCACGGACAGTACTCAATTTTCTTTGTTGGGCTTGGATATGCTTTAAACACTTGCCAACCAAGCTTTTTCTGGCACTTTTTGTTTACAAGTTTAAACCAGTATTTTTTGCTAGATAATTACTTAGAACCCCAAAACATTATACATTTTTGTTTTTTAGCAAAGACCCTAGGGAATAAAATGGCTATCATGGCAATTTTTTATGTTACACAGTATTTGCTCAGCGGTTTTGCAATCGCAATTGTTTTGGAAAAAATACACTTTAATAAATAAAAAAAATAAAACAAAATACAATATTTACCCTAATTTTTTTGTATAATATGAAAGATGAAAGATGATGTTACGCAGAGTAAATAGACACCAAACATGTGACGCTTTAAAACTGTGCACGCTCGTGAAATGGCGACAAACTACGGCACTTAAAAATCTCCATAGGCTACACTTTAAACGCCTTTACCAGTTACCAGTTTAGAATTACAGAGGAGGTCTAGCACTAGAATTATTGCTCTTGCTCTAACATTCATGACGATACCTCACATGTGTCATGCGAATACCGTTTACATGTGCATGCGCAACTTACATATGCGTTCACCTCTGCATGCGTACGGGCAGCACGTTAGCGATGGGGGTGCTTTACATTTTTTTTCTTATTTATTTTACTTTTTATATTTTATTTTTACATTGTCCCTTTATTTACCATAGTTTTTGTATCACTTATATTCCTATTACAGGAAATGTAAACATTTACACTGTCCCTGTAAACATTTTTTCTTTATCTTTTGCTTAACCACTTAAGGACCGATCCTCTTTCTGAGATTTGTTGTTTACAAGTTAAAAACTGTTTTTTTTTGCTAGAAAATTACTTAGAACCCCCAAACATTATATATGTATATTTTTTTCCAACACCCTAGAGAATAAAAAGTGGTATTTGCGCAGCGGTCTTATAAGCGCACTTTTTTTGGAAAAAATACACGTTTTTGAGTTAAAAAATAAGGCAACAGTAAAGTTAGACTAATTTTTTTTATATTGTGAAAGATACGCCGAGTAAATTGATACCCAACATGTCACGCTTCAAAATTGCGCCAGCTCGTGGAATGGCGACAGACTTTTACCCTTAAAAATCTCCATAGCCGACATTTAAAAAAAATCTACAGGTTGCATGTTTTGAGTTACTGAGGAGGTCTAAGGCTAGAATTATTGCTCTCGCTCTAACGATCGTGGCGATACCTCACATGTGTGGTTTGAACATCGTTTTCATATGCGGGCGCTACTCCCGTATGAGTTCGCTTCTGCATACGAGCTCGGCGGGACGGGGCGTGTTTAAAAAAAATTTTTTTTTCTTATTTATTTTACCTTTTATTTTTTATTTTTACACTGTTCTTTTAATGTAAACATCCCTTGTAATAGAAAAAAGCATGACAGACCTCTTAAATATGAGATCTGGGGTCAAAAAGACCTCAGATCTCATATTTACACTTTAATTGATTAAAAAAAAAAAAGAAAAAATGTTGTCATTTAAAAAAAAATGAAAAAAAAATGGCCCTTTGAGAATTATGGGCGGAAGTTTTGACGTCGCTTCCGCCCTGCAATGCTATGTAAACGAGTGGGGGCCATCATCCCCTCACTCGTCTCCATGTCAGGCCAGAAGAAGGATCCGATCGCCTCCGCCGCTGCCGACGGCTCCGGCAAAAACGGCGGAGGGCACCGGAGTCCGGCGGGAGGGGGGGGGCCCTCTCCTGCCACCGATAAAAGTGACCTCGCGGCGAATCCGCCGCAGACATCCCTTATGGGGTTATGGGAGCTAGCTGCTGCCATAACAATGATACTCCTCTTCAAAGTACCAACGTATAACGACGGTGGGTGGTCTGGAAGTGGTTAAAATAAATAAATAAATAAATGACTTGCTTCCAGCCTGGACCGGAAGTTACGTCATGACATTGCTCTGGTCCTCCAAGGTCATAGAGGTGATCTAAGACGATCAACTCTTTGATTTCCTATGGGAGCAGCCGGCCGCAACATTGGATCGTTGAACCGGCGGAAACGGTAATGCCGCGTACACAGAAAGAGTCCGATGGGAGCTCTTCATCGTATATTACGACCGTGTGTATGCCCCATCGGACTTTTTCAGTTTAAAATTCAGACGGACTTAGATAAAGAACATGTTCTATATTTTTCCGACTATCGGAAAAACCGATCGTCTGTATGCTGTTTTGACGCACCAAAAAGGACGCATGCTCTGAAGCAAGTACGAGACGGAAGCTATTGGCTACTGGCTATTGAACTTCCTTTTTATAGTCCCGTTGTATGTGTTGTACATCACCGCGTTCTGGACAGTCGGAATTTGGTGTGATCGTGTGTATGCAAGACAGCTTGAGCGGAATTCCGTCGGAACTCCGTCGGAAAAACCTTCAGAGTTTATTCCGACGGCAAAACCGGTCGTGTGTATAGGGCATAAGTCCGAGAAACCCCGTCCCCTCCCACTGCTTTGGAAACCGTTCTAGCGGCACTTGGGATGGTTTCATGAGAAAGCCGCCCCCCCCCCCCCCCGCTGCAAAAATCGATCCTGAGGTTATGGCTGATATTTTCAGCCATAATCCTGGTAAACCCCTTGCAAACCGCAACATATATATATATATATATATACGTATTGAGGTTGGCAAGAGACAAGAGATACAAGAGTGTAGATGTTAATCAGAAGTTGATGAATGTTCATGTGATGTAAATAATCAACACCAATTATCACCCATCCCAGACTTTGCCGCACAAAGGAACCAGATCCATTCTAATTAGAACACGGAGGGCTTTCACAAACTTCTTCACCTTCTGTCTTGTTCCTGTACAGGAAACATCTGTCCTGACACATTCCATGATACCGCGGTGAAAGGATTGCGCTAGAAAAGCCAGGATATGTTCCTGCCATTTATTAGTACTCATGCACACTTGGCATTTGAATTTTTCCTCTGAACACCTTTTACTCCTGACAAGAACAAGCAACTTAAAGTGGTTGTAATCCTCAGACATGAAATGCGAGCAAAGCGTATCCCTCTATGTGTACTTGTTTCAATTAGGAGCAACAAGTGCCTTTTCTGTTTGCTGCTTTGTTGCTCTGCTTCTCTGCATGAGTCACTTCTCACAAGTTTTCCTGACACCAAGAGAAAAAAAGTGACAAGGGAGGGAGCTTTGTGTGATAGACCAACACAAAGAGGCACATAATTGTGAAGTGCAAGGAAAATGATAAATGATTTTCACATTTTTTTGTAAATAAATATGTGAAAAGTGTGGCTTTCATTTGTACTCGGCCCCCTTTAGTCTGATACCCCTAACTAAAATCTAGTGGAACCAATTGCCTTCAGAAGTCACCTAATTATAAATTAGAGTTCACCTGTGTGTAATTTAATCTCAGTATAAATACAGCTGTTCTGTGAAGCCCTCGGAGGTTTGTTAGAGAACTTTAGTGAACAAACAGCATCCTGAAGGCCAAGGAACACACCAGACAGGTCAGGGATAAAGTCGTAGCGAAGATTAAAGCAGGGTTAGGTTATCAAAAAATATCCCAAGCTTTGAACATCTCACGGAGCACTGTTCAATCCATCATGCGAAAATGGAAAGAGTATGGCACAAATGCAAACCTACCAAGACATGGCCGTCCACCTAAACTGACAGGCATCATGTTGTGGGGATGTTTTTCTTCAGCAGGGACAGGGAAGCTGGTCAGAGTTGATGGGAAGATGGATGGAGTCAAATACAGGACAATCTTAGAAGAAAACCTGTTAGAGTCTGCAAAAGACTTGAGACTGGGGGGGAGGTTCACCTTCCAGCAGGACAACGACCCTAAACATACAGCCAGAGCTACAATGGAATGGTTTAGATCAAAGCATATTCATGTATTAGAATGGCCCAGTCAAAGTCCAGACCTAAATCCAATTGAGAATCTGTGGCAAGACTTGCTGTTCACAGACTCTCTCCATCCAATCTGACAGAGCTTGAGCTATTTTGCAAAGAAAAATGGGCAAAAATGTCACTCTCTAGATGTGCAAAGCTGGTAGAGACATCCCCAAAAAGACTTGCAACTGTAATTTCAGTGAAAGGAGGTTCTACAAAGTATTGACTCAGGGGGGCTGAATACAAATGTACACCACACTTTTCACATATGTATTTTGTAAAAAAAATGTAAAACCATTTATCATTTTCTTTCCACTTGACAATTATGTGCCACTTTGTGTTGGTCTATCACATAAAATCCAAATAAAATACATTTACGTTTTTGGTGGTAACATGACAAAATGTGGAAAATGTTAGGGGGGTATGAATACTTTTTCAAGGCACCATAGACTGATTTTATGGTTGTGGGTTTAGTAACACTTCAAACAAAGATTTCTGCAGCCCTGAGAGCATTTCCTGGGAATATATCCATTTAGGGGTTTGTTATATTATAGTGGGGTCCAACATTTAAGGTGAAGGCACATCTTTAGATTGAGATTGAGAAGCATTATTTAAAGGCACAGTGGAGACGCTTTGAGCCACAAAGCACTAAAGACTGTTTGTGATTTTTACAAAAGGTAACAAATTCTATGATTATTGATTACATAGTAAAGGACTTTTTAATTTTTTTTTTTTTTGTATATGGCTCGCAATATACAGTATATGATTCGGCGTTATGTAAACATATGTAATTTTTTGAGCAATTTTGTAACATTTGGTATATTTTGGTCCATGTTTGTTCTTATATTAGTGCTTCACTCTTTTACTTTTACTTACATATAGCTATGACAATTTTCACAGCACCGGCTAGTTTATTAGGTACACCTTGCTAGTACCGGAACCCCTTTTGCCTTCTGTAACATTCCTCAGAGATTTTGCTCCATAGTGACATGATGGCATCACACAGTTGCTGCAGATTTGTCGGCTGCACATCCATGATGCAAATCTTTTGTTCCACCACATCCCAAAGGTGCTGTGTTGGATTAAGATCTGGTGAGTGTGGAGGCCATTGGAGTACAGAGACCTCATTGTCCTGTGGTGAGATGATTGGAGCTTTGTGACATGGTGCATTATCCTGCTGGAAGGAGCCATCAGAAGATGGGTACACTGTAGTCATAAAGGGATGGACATGATCAGCAATAATACTCAGGTAGGCCATGGCATTTAAGCAATGCTCAATTGGTACTAAGGGGCCCAAAGTGTGCCAAGAAAATATCCCCCACACCATTACACCACCACCGCAGTCTTCTGCTGCTGTAGCTCATCTGCTTCAAGGCTTGATGTGTTGTGCGTTCAGAGATGGTATTCTGCATACCTTGGTTGTAACGAGTGGTTATTTGAGTTACTGTTGCCTTTCTATCATCTCAAACCAGTCTGCCCATTCTCCTCTGACCTCTGACATCAACAAGGCATTTTCCTCCACACAACTGCCACTCACTGGATATTTTCTCTTTTTCGGATCATTCTCTGTAACCTCTAGAGGTGGTTGTGTGTGAAAATCCCAGTAGATCAGCAATTTTAAAAAAACACAGACCAACCCGTCTGGCACCAACAACCATGCCACGTTCAGAGTCACCTAAATCCCCTTTCTTCCCCATTCAGGTGCTTGGTTTGAACTTCAGAAAGTCGTCTTCACCACGTCTAGATGCCTAAATGCATTCAGTTGCTGCCATGTGATTGGCTGGTTAGCAATTTGTGTTACCAAGCAGTTGAACAGGTGTACCTAATAAAGTGGTATTTTGTACATTCACATCAGTCCCTGCCCTCATGGAGCTTACAATTCTACAGTAAAGTCCCTAACTCACGTTCATATATAATTACTAATTCCCAATTCACCTACCAGCCTGTCTTTGGGGTGGAGGGAACCCACGCAGGCACAGGGAGAACATGCAAATTTAAGATAGGTAGTGCAGTGGTTGGGATTCAAACCGACGATCCTAGTTCTGCCAGGCAGAGGTGCTCAACACTAATGCCCCGTACACATGATCGGAAATTCCGCGAGCAAAAGTCCGATGTGAGATTTTGGTCGGAAATTCCGACTGTGTGTGTATACTCCATCAGGTTTTTGCTGGTGGAATTTCCGCCAGCAAAAGATTGAGAGCAGGTTCTCTATTTTTCCGACAGAAAAAGTTCCTATCGGACATTCCGATCGTCTGTGGCAATTCCGACGCGCAAAATTCCTACGCATGCTCGGAAACAATTCGACGCATGCTCGGAAGCATTGAACTTCATTTTCTCGGCTCGTCGTAGCGTTGTATGTCATCTTGACGGTCGAAAGTTCGGAGAACTTTTGTGTGACCTTGTGTATACAAGCCAAGCTTGAGCGGAATTCCGTCGGAAAAACCATCCAAGGTTTTTCTGACGGAAATTCCAATCGTGTGTATGGGGCATTAGCCACTGTGCTGCAATAATATAAAAACTGCTGCAGGTGCTGGGATTTATCATATGCCGTCCCCGGAGCAGTCAAGGAAGAAGATATTGACGCCAAGAGATGCCTGAACAAAGATGGTGCCATCCTTCTGGTGAGAAAAGCAGATAAAGACATTATTAGGGGGAACTTTGTCAATTCGGTAAACAGTAATAAATACCTGTAAGCCTTACACTTACCCGTTACATAGCATGCATACTAAGTCCATTTTAATAGTTGCCTAGATACCGATAAAACTAAGCATATTAAATATTAAACAACCATCAAAAATTTGTATTTGGAATCATAGCTTAGAGACTATTAGGCTGGCCATAAATAGAGAAATGAACATGCAGGCACAATCAGACCAGCGGAGCTATTAAAAATTGCTTGTGCAGCATGTCCGCTTAGTCTAAGCTATACCGTTCTCATATCCCATCATATCCCATCATATCCCATCATATCCCAACATATCCCATCATATCCCATCATATCCCATCATATCCCATCATATCCCATCATATCTCATCATATCCCATCATATCCCATCATATCTCATCATATCCCATCATATCCCATCATATCTCATCATATCCCATCATATCCCATCATATCCCATCATATCTCATCATATCCCATCATATCCCATCATATCTCATCATATCCCATCATATCCCATCATATCCCAACATATCCCATCATATCCCATCATATCCCATCATATCCCAACATATCCCATCATATCCCATCATATCCCATCATATCTCATCATATCCCATCATATCCCATCATATCTCATCATATCCCATCATATCCCATCATATCCCATCATATCCCAACATATCCCATCATATCCCATCATATCTCATCATATCCCATCATATCTCATCATATCCCATCATATCTCATCATATCTCATCATATCCCATCATATCCCAACATATCCCATCATATCCCATCATATCCCATCATATCTCATCATATCCCATCATATCCCATC
Organism: Aquarana catesbeiana; assembly: GCF_042186555.1. Taxonomy (NCBI): domain Eukaryota; kingdom Metazoa; phylum Chordata; class Amphibia; order Anura; family Ranidae; genus Aquarana; species Aquarana catesbeiana. Next base: position 381,580,115 of record NC_133329.1, on the reverse strand, counting down.
ATATCTCATCATATCCCATCATATCTCATCATATCCCATCATATCCCAACATATCCCATCATATCCCATCATATCCCATCATATCCCATCATATCCCAACATATCCCATCATATCTCATCATATCTCATCATATCTCATCATATCTCATCATATCCCATCATATCCCATGGACGCCTTTATTCTTTATTTTTTTTTTTTAGTTCTGAAGAATTTATTGTGTTGAATTAGCAAATATTTTCTTCCACGCAAGTTTGTTGCTCTTGTTTGCTTTGATTTTATTTACGAGTAGAATTGAAATTATGATAATTTTAATTAAAATGTTAATTTGATTATTTTTTTTTATATGCTCTAAAGGGATTGAAAGACATTTGCATCACATACAAGACATTCTACAAGATGCCCATTCATTTCCTATTCTGCCCTGAAAGAAATTGATCAAAGCACACTTTTTCATCAATAAATAAAGTTAACACTAAAAAAAAACTAAAAAAAAAAACTATACACACATATAGATAGATAGATAGATAGATAGATAGATAGATAGATAGATAGATAGATAGATAGATAGATAGATAGATAGATAGATAGATAGATAGATAGATAGATAGATAGAGATATACAGTATCTCACAAAAGTGAGTACACCCCTCACATTTTTGCAAATATTTTATTCTATCTTTTCATTTGACAACACTGAAGAAATTACACTTTGCTACAATGTAAAGTAGTGAGTGTACAGCTTGTATAACAGTGTAAATTTGCTGTTCCCCCAAAATAACTCAACACACAGCCATTAATGTCTAAACCGCTGGCAACAAAAGTGAGTACACCCCTAAGTAAAAATTTCCAAATTGGGCCCAATTAGCCAGTTTCCCTCCCCGGTGTCATGTAACTTGTTAGTGTTACAAGGTCTCAGGTGTGAATAAGGAGCAGGTGTGTTAAATTTGGTGTTATCGCTCTCACTCTCTCATACTGGTCACTGGAAGTTCAACATGGTATCTCATAGCAAAAAAAAAAGAATTGTTGCTCTACATAAAGATGGCCTAGGCTATAAGAAGATTGCCAAGACCCTGAAACTGAGCTGCAGCACGGTGGCCAAGACCATACAGCGGTTTAACAGGACAGGTATATGTATATATATGTTGTGATCCTGCGAGACAGGCCTTCTCATCCAACATCAGTGCCTGACCTCACAAATGCGTTTCTGGAAGAATGGTCAAACATTGCCATAGACACACTCCTAAACCTTGTGGACAGCCTTCCCAGAAGAATTGAAGCTGTTATAGCTGCAAAAAGACTGGGATGCCATTGTCATTCATGTACATTTAAAGGCAGGCGTCCCAATACTTTTGGTAATATAGTGTGTATCAAAATAATTGGTGGATTTAAATGGCACATGCACTTGACTTTATGTATTATATGTAAAATGGTTTTCAGCATTAAAGACATATACACTTTACTCCAAAGACATGCTGGTAGGTTAATTGTCTTCTGTCTAAATTGGCCCTAGTATATGAATGTGAGTTAGGTACATTAGATTGTAAGCTCCTTGAGGGTAGGGACTGATGTGAATGTACAATGTATATGTAAAGCGCTGCTTAAATTGACGGCGCTATATAAGTACCTTAAATAATAATAATATTTGAAGGAATTTACACCATCCAGGGCCGTCTTTAATATTGATTGGACCCTGGGCAAACATTTTCTTCCGCCCCCCCCCCCCATGTAATTTTGCTCTCCACCTGCCTGCACACAATGGACTGGGGAGGTGAGGGGACCCATCAATAGACAGAAAACTTCTAGGGATCCTAGAACTCCTGGGATCAGTGGCAGTGTTGGGGGGAGGGGAGGGTGTGATCAATGGCAATGCTGATTTTTTTTTTACCAACTTCCAATATAAAGAGGAGTTTCAACACTGGCCACCAATGTAATAGGGGTTTACACTGACCACCAATGTAATAGGGGTTTACACTGACCACCAATGTAATAGGGGTTTACACTGACCACCAATGTAATAGGGGTTTACACTGACCACCAATGTAATAGGGGTTTACACTGACCACCAATGTAATAGGGGTTTACACTGACCACCAATGTAATAGGGGTTTACATTTACTAATGTAAAAGAAGCATTCACAGTAACCGCCAATGTAAGGAGGGATTTACAGTGACCACCAATGTAAGGGGGACCTTCACACTGGCCACTAGTGTGATTGAAAGGATTCTACACCAAGCCCCAATTTAATGAGAAAGATTTACAATGACCACCAATGTAAAGGGGATTTACACTGACCACTAATGTAATAGGAGCATTCACAGTAACCACCAAGGTAAGGAGGGATTTACACTGACTACTAATGTAAGGGGGACATTCACACTGGCCACTAGTGTGATTGAAAGGATTCTACACCAAGCCCCAATTTAATGAGAAAGATTTACACTGACCACCAATTTAACTGAGACATTTACCCTGCGTTCACATTTGTGTATGTCGGAAATGCATGCAGAATCGATTTCCTGACACCACAGAAACGTGCTGCCCTTTAGCAGATGCACAGCAGTACCATTAATTGTTAATGACACCCTCACGCATCTGCTGATATGTGCTGTGCAACCGTGTGATTTTGAAAAAGCATTAGGGACTTTCTTAAAACATTTCTAGTGCATAGAGCAACCCATTGAAATAATTGGGCTGCCCTACACACAACCTACATCTTTATCCACCCTGTCAGTACACTTGTGCATCCTGAAACCCCTGCTAACCTCTGCACCCCAAACCTCCCCCATCCTCTCCACTCCAACCCTCCCCCTTTTAACTCTACCTGCCTCCTCTGTTCATCTTTGCACCAACCTTTCTTACCTCCATACATCTACTCCTTGCTTATCTGTGCACCCAAATCTGTAATTCCTTCTCTGTCTACCTCTGCACACCCACACTACCCTCCCCCCACCAAATTGCTTTTCTTTGCAGAGCAGGCTGATGTTAGGCTGAATGACCACAGTTGCAGGCAGGACTTTTAAGCATGCTCCTTTATCTCCCCAGTGGGCAGCATTCAGTATAGGTAATAGTGGATATGACCTCAGGGGGGCATGATATACATATGAATACAGCCTCTATTTACATATGAATGTCACCGGTCCACTTCTATTTACATATAAATGTTGTCACTATTTACATATAAATGCCAGTTATTTACATGTAAATACATGGTCTGCAGGTGAGTCATCTGTATACAACAATAGGGCAGAGCTGGGCAGCATTAGTAGCAGCACTTCACACTGAGATATCGAGACACAGCACAGGACTAAAACTTCAAGGGACAAGGGAATTTAAACCGGGATAGTTGGCAAGTATGAGGTGGCTGCTTTGGGCCCCACAACAATGACAGGGCCCAGGGGAGCTGCCCCTTTTGCCCTGCCTTAAAGACGGCCCTGACACCATCATTGTTCTTTGTACTAATTATATGTGAATTTTGATATACATGCACTTTATTTTTATTTTTTTCATGCTTTGTTGCTGTGTTATTTAATGTTGGAGATTATGTTTGTTAGGTGAAATATAATTTTCACATAAAGTGCGATTTAGCATGGCCCCTATTCTGTTTTAGGTGGGAATTTAGCCTCAATGCGAGACAAAATAGGAATTGAAAACCTTTTTTTTACTTCTAAAAGGGATGTGCTTTGTGGACAGAAGATAAAAAATGAACAGCGATTGTTAGTATATCAGAATTCTCCGCCTGGCAAGTTGCATCTTTGAGGTCAGGTCCCTGGTAACAATCGTCTGCCTTAATGAACATAGGTTGTGAAACCTCTGCTACTTCGGGGGGAAGCTCAGAATGGAGCTGCAAATTGTCAGTAAGCGGTGGTTAACCGTATCCAAGGCCAGAGTAAAATCAATAAAACATTGTAGCACTTAGAGAGTTTAAGCCATTCCAAAGACCTTAATAGTAGCGGGATTGTACCATGCCAAATAGAAGATTGCGGCTAATTTAACTTCGCCGGTAAAGTAAATGGATGGCAAGGTCTTTTTTTTTCTAAAGAACAGTTTTCATTGGCAATCTTAATGGGACATATATTTTTATTAAAGTGGTCTGGAAGAAATTGTCCTGGGATTTATCCCAACGAGAAACCTGGTGGATTTTTTTGCTCAAATGTCTCTCACCCAGAGGCCTGAATATTGAAGTAGATCTCAACTGCTTCGTTAATAATTTCTGAGTGTTGTCCTCTGATGAGATAGTTTATTGACTTGCTTTAGTTTATTTTATTGGGGTTTTAGTGTACACTTATGTACGCACTGTATTGCGCATTTATATGCCGCTTACGGTTTAGCATGGGTGTACACTATTTTTATTAAATTTTTAATAAATTGTTACTCTTTAGAGGAGTTAGTGGGGTGGTAGGGTGGATGGAGATGGATTTATGGGTCACTGACTACTGATTATTTAATAACATCTTCTTCACTTATTTGCCCATTTTTTATACTATTTTATGCATTATCTATAAAGAGGACGTTAATTAGAAGCGTTCTTCAGTTTCAACCATTCGCATCATTCAGTTTAGACAACTCCGCTTTAAATGGTGGCCGCTATATTCATCTTCTATGAGTTAGTGAGCGCTGTTATAGGATACTATATGGCAAGCCTATAGATAGGCTGTCTTGTTACTTAGTGGACGAGGAGTGTTTAGATTGATGTCAAGGTTTTTATTAGAATTGTTCTTACTTTGTATGTACCATCACGCCGCTTTAAGATGTAATGTCTTTGTATTGCGGGAGTGGGGATACAGGTAGTGTGCACGCGTAGGGATTTCATTTCCGCCTGTAGTGGGCACGGAGTGAATAAAGGGACTGACTGCCGTGCCGTACAGCCAATCGCATGATTAAGTCAGTGTGACGAAACATGTCGGCGCGTGGCTGTACGGCAATCATCAACGTGTGACGCGATATGCTGTGACGCGAGGCGCTACACCAGGAAGCGGAAGCCCGGGTCTGAGGAGTGGATGAGAGTGTCATTAGCTGCGGCACACCTTGGGTCCGCCGCGACCGCAATACATCACCTGTTTTTCTGCATGGAATGTCCTTGCTGTGATATTATCATTTTCTGCTTGCTGTGAATTTGACTTATGTGAGTGCAATAGTGGTAGATTACCTACATTTTTATTAAATTGAGTTTACATTATCACACTATTGGAACACTTTTTTTCATTTACATGTGGAGAGATCATTTATTTATTTATGGAGAGATCCTGGGTGTACAGGGCTGGAGTTTGGTGATTAACCCCTTGTTGTGTGGGTTAATCAAATCACGTCATTGAATTGCTTTTTGGACTCTATGCACTTAATTTTTGTTCATTACTAATTAGTTTTTGATTAATAATAATTTTTTTGTTATTCACTTGTCACGGGGTGATAGAAAGTTTTTAAGGACAGTGATCACTGCTGTATATTGTTTATTGTTAGCAATGTTAGTGGTTTTTTACTGTCCATCAGGTGATATGGTTATTGATAACACTATTATCTATTCTCTTCATTGAGTTAGATCACCCATATACAGTGGGGACGAAAAGTATTCAGACCCCCTTAAATTTTTCACTCTTTGTTATATTGCAGCCATTTGCTAAAATCATTTAAGTTCATTTTTTTCCTCATTAATGTACACATAGCACCCCATATTGACAGAAAAACACAGAATTGTTGACATTTATGCAGATTTATTAAAAAAGAAAAACTGAGATATCACATGGTCCTAAGTATTCAGACCCTTTGCTGTGACATATACTTAACTTAGGTGCTGTCCATTTCTTCTGATCATCCTTGAGATGGTTCTACACCTTCATTTGAGTCCAGCTGTGTTTGATTATATGGATTGGACTTGATTAGGAAAGCCACACACCTGTCTATATAAGACCTATATATATAGATCTATCTATCTATCTATCTATCTATCTATCTATCTATCTATCTATCTATCTATCTATCTATCTATCTATCTATCTATCTAGATCTATATATAGATATATAGATCTATATATATCTATATATAGATCTATATATTGTTTATATGTTTTTTTTAAAATTTCAGTTCTAGTGCCACTATTTATTTCACTATTTTTGGTTTCACTTCAAAAGATGATTTAATACTGTATGCACATTTGTTCTTTTTAAAGTGGCAGCTTTAGGCATTAAAATCTTTTCATTCAGAAGCGCAGTGTTGGTTTTATAGGTGTGGGCGGGTTTCACTGTTTTACCATCAGTTTTATATATATTGCACAATTAATCACTTGCAGCTATGGAAGCTATTAACTTTTTGTTGAATAGACAAAAAGACCTTGAATGTATCTTCTCAACCAATCAGGTGATGACTGATTGTGATGAAGATTTTTCAAGTATGCTAAAAACTTTGGAGAACCTGCTTGAGAAACAGGTCAAAACCTGGTGGGATGTATTTACTTTTTAACACTACCAAAAAGAAAATCTTATTTTTAGGAGCCTTAGATGGGAAGTGTCCTCTCGGGATGGTCTGAATGACCAATGTTTTATGGATGAATGGTTGGAATTTTTTAATAAAGTAGGAAGAGAACTTCAAAGTCTTGTTTTAAAAAGAAAACAGATTAAATTGGGTAAACGAAATGAGCAGATTAGTGAGATACAGAGTAAATTAGAACCGATTAGCGACTCTAATCAAATTAAGAAGTTCAATAATAATATGAAGAAGAAACTTGAAAAGTTAGATCAGGACACACAGAAAAAGAAGGTGAAAAAGTATAATAGGGACTCTGCTGATTTTAAAAATAATAAAATATATGTATGGTAAAATCTTAATACAGGAATTATTGAAACCCCTATGGAAAACAAAGAAAAAATGAACATGAACAATGTACCAAGAAATGATCAAGTTAAAAAGATGGGAGCTAAAGGTGGAATGAGTAGAGCTGAACAGGGTCCATCAGGACAGGTATGAAATAATGTCCCTCAACAACACAGAGGTGACCAGTATGATGAGTATTATTACTCTCCAAGACCACCTCAGCATACTAGGGAAGGTCATCAACAGAACTATAATCAGATGTTACCCCGTCCGCCTCAACAATATAGAGGAAATTATCCATCAAGCTATAACCCTCAACAGGATCAAACGTGGTACCAAACCCCCCTCACACCTATTATCCTGATTGGAGAAATCAATTCCCTGTTTACAATAGGTATCTACCTCTGTCAGAGGATGTGTTTAATGGACACTCTAATGGAAATTTTCAACAGGGGTCATCACCTTATTTTAGGACAACGAGGGAGGGGGAGGAGGTGTGGAGGCACACTGAGAGGAAAGGCTCATCCAATGAACAACAGAGGAGGAGGGAGGAGTGCACCGCAGCAGTACCTGAACAGGGAAGTGGCACCATTCCAAAGAGAGGAAGGGGCTGTAGAGCAGGGAGACACAAACAACCCAAGAAAAAGAATGAGGGACACATAAATGCAGGTATCTACAGTTTGAGTGAGGCAGAACTTAAAGTGGAGTTCCACCCACTTTTACAACTCTTCAGCATCCCTCACTAAACTGTGCACTGTAAACAAATTGGATATTTTTTAATTTTTTTTCTCAGCACCTACTGTATATCTGCTGTATTCATTTTTCACTTCCTCCTCCCTGGCCGTGGCCCATCGCATCATTTCCTGTTTGCAATGCATTCTGGGAAGGGATGGCAACTTCCTCTGACACTGCCGTTGCTATGGAAACCTGGCCTGAAACCTATTACACTGCGTGTGCTGCACTGAGCATGTGCGAGATCTGCAAGGATGAGATCCAGGAAGAAATACAGTCTGGCTTCAGATGCCCACACTTAAGATGACCACGGCCTGCTGTAAGTTTATAAAATAACAAACAACTGCTATAAACTAACAAAACAGACCTTAGTTTACAGACTAACTTTACTAGAATACATTAGGCTTGTGTATTATAGGGGTATTTTTATTTAAAAAGTATCATTTCGGCCGGAACACCACTTTAATCAAAAAGAGCTCAATACTGTATATTGAACTTGGGGCTTAAATGTGCACTTAAGAAAACCATGAATAAATTTGAGGTGTATATCGATACACACAAGTTTGTACGCACTTTAAATTTGAAAAAATATTTTTTGAGTCATCCAGCTGCTCCTAGAAATAGGGTCACCAATCCTGTAGATAGAATTGACAGTGGTCTAAAAAATAAATCAATATTTAATCCCCAAAATTCTAATAATCACTTTATTGAAGTTTTTAAAAATCAGGTGTTAAAGGATATAGAGCAATTGACTCCAAAAAAAGGGTCAACCCTGACTATATCAAAGATGGTATCAAATCATTAGAAGATAGGAAAGACATCATTGTACGTCCGGCGGACAAAGGGGGGGGGGTTGTTATTATGGATAAAGTTTTTTACCATAATCAGCTTAGGGATTTATTGGGAGACCAGTCTACATATAGAAGGCTTGTGTCTGACCCTACAGAGAGTTATAAGACCCAATCAAACTCACTAGTTGAGTGGAGGTATGGTATCAATGCCATAAATCTCAAAGAGAAGAGATATTTGGTCCCCAGTGCAGGTAGGATTCCGGTGATTTATACGTTACCGAAAATCCATAAGGATGCAAAACTCCCGCCAGCATGTCCGATTGTGAACGGAATAGGGTCAGTAACTGCTAGATTGGGGGAATTTTTGGATAGATTCCTCCAACCTAGTGTGAAGGCCACTAAAGCGTACCTTAAGGACATGACAGATCTCCTTCAGTTATTAGAAGGGGTAGAGTTAAATCCAACTGCCGAGGCCTATTTGGTGATTGCTGATGTGGCCTCGTTATATACAATTATCCAGCACGAGGATGCAGCACTGGCATTAAATTGGGCACTCAGCAGAAGGGAGGATATCCCACATATGCAGAAGTGATTTTTGGGTCAGGCATTGGATTTTTGTATGTCTAATAATTATTTTTGGTGGAATGGCCATTTGTTCTCCCAGCAAGTTGGCGTGGCTATGGGAGCCAAATATGCTCCCAGCCTAGCCAACTTGTTTATGGCAGAAAAGGAGGACAGACGCATGTTTAGTAGGCAGATGCCCCAATTAAGATTCTACCGCAGGTTCATAGATGACCCCCTGTTCATTTGGGAGGGGTCTGAGGAGTCTGTGGTGGAGTTTTTGGGATATCTAAACACAAACCCGAACAATATCAAATTGGAATTCCATATTAGTGACAAAAGCGTGAACTTTCTGGATGTCACCATTGAGAAGAGTAGAACTATGTTAAACACCAGAGTGTATTTCAAACCGACGGATCGGAACAGTTTTTTGTCCATCAGGAGCGGTCATCGCCCTGCTTGGATGAAAAATATCCCTAAGGGGCAGATGCTCAGGGTCCGCCCTAATTGCACAGATAAAGATGATTATTTTCTTCAAGCAAATATACTGAAGGAAAGATTCCTACAAAAGTGGTATAAGGAAAACACTCTTAATGAAATTATCCAGCAGGTAGCCAACACCCCAAGGGAACAATGTCTAAGGAAAAAAGAAGATTTGAGACCAAATGATCAACACCAGTGGGGATTTATATAAAACTTCCATTGCCAACATAGGGAAATTTAAATGATATTTAAAAAGTATTGGTACATTTTATGTAGGGATAGACACTTGGGGAATGTCTTACCAGACCAACCTAAGTTCATGTATAGGCAAGCTCCTAACTTTGGGGACCATGTAGTGAGAAAGATTTTAGATCCACCTAGTCAACAATCTATTAAAATAGATCTAAAAGGATTTTTTTCGTGCAGGAAGTGTGTCTGTTGTAGAACGGTAAAAGTCAGCAACAGGGGCATGACCAAGATTACCAATATTGATAATGAAAATTTTGAGATAAGGGAATTCATTACTTGCAATTCTTCCTATGTGGTATACCTCTTGTGGTGCCAATGTGGGCTATTTTATGTCGGACGCACTAAAAGGTTGTTGAAAGTTTGGATTGCAGAACATTTAACGAATATAAAAAATGGTTTTAAACATAATAGTGTGTCACTTCATTTTAAGGAAAAACACAATCAGGACCCAAGCTTGCTGCAGTTTTGTGGAATAGATTGTATATATCCTTCCTGGAGAGGGTCAAATTGGGTGAGGGATTTATCCCAGCGAGAAACCTGGTGGATGTTTTTGCTCAAATGTCTCTCACCCAGAGGCCTGAATATTGAAGTAGATCTCAATTGCTTCATTAATAATTTCTGAGTGTTGTCCTCTGATGAGCAAGTTTATTGACTTGCTTTAGTTTATTTTATTGGGGTTTTAGCGTACACTTATGTACACACTGTATTGCGCATTTATATGCTGCTTACGGGTTAGCATGGGTGTACACTATTTTTATTAAATTTTTAATAAATTGTTACTCTTTTAAGGAGTTAGGGGGGTGGTAGGGTGAATGGAGATGGATTTATGGGTCACTGACTAGTGATTATTTAATAACATCTTCTTCACTTATTTGCCCATTTTTTATACTATTTTATGCATTTTTATGTATAGAGAGGACGGTAATTAGAAGTGTTCTCCAGTTTCAACCATTCGCTTCATTCAGTTTAGACAACTCCGCTTTAAATGGTGGCCGCTATATTCATCTTCTATGAGTTAGTGAGCACTGTTATAAGATACTATATGGCAGGCTTCTACAATATCTCACAAAAATTAGTACACCCCTCACATTTTTGCAAATATTTTCTAATATCTTTTCATGTGACAACACGGAAGAAATAGGGTAAAGGTGATGGACTGGCCAAGCATGTCTCCAGACCTAAACCCTATTAAGCATCTGTGGGGCATCCTCAAATGGAAAGTAGAGGAACGCAAGGTCTCTAACATTCACCAGCTCTGTGATGTCATCATGGAGGAGTGGAAGAGGACTCCAGTGGCAACCTGTGAAGCTCTGGTGAACTCCATGCCCAAGAGGGTTAAGACAGTGCTGGAAAATAATAGTGGGCACACAAACTATTGACACTTTGGACCCAATTTGTACATTTTCACTTAGGGGTGTACTCACTTTTGTTGCCAGCGGTTCAGACATTAATGACTGCCTGTTGGGTTATTTTGAGGGGACAGCAAATTTACACTGTTATTCAAGCTGTACACTCACTACTTTACAAAGTGACATTTCTTCAGTGTTGTCACGTGAAAAGATATGATAAAATATTTACAAAAATATGAGGAGTGTACTCACTTTTGTGAAATACTGTAGATAGGCTGTCTTGTTACTTAGTGGACGAGAAGTGTTTAGATTGAGGTCAAGGTTTTTCTTAGATTGTTCTTACTTTGTATGTACCATCACGCCGCATTAAGATGTAATGTCTTTGTATTGCAGGAGTGGGGACACAGGGAGTGCGCAAGCGTAGGAAATTCATTTCCGTCCGTAGTGGGCGGAGAGTGAATAAAGGGACTGATTGCCGTGCCGTACAGCCAATCCCATGATTAAGTCTGTGTGACGAAACATGTTGGGGCGTGGCTGTATGGCAATCATCAATGTGTGACGCGAAACGCTGTGACGCGAGGCGCTACATCAGGAAGCGGAAGCCCGGGTCTGAGGAGTGGATGAGAGTGTCATTAGCTACCACACACCTTGGGTTCGCCGTGACCGCAATATATCGCCTGTTTTTCTGCATGGAATGTCCTTGCTGTGATATTATCATGTTCTGCTTGCTGTGAATTTGACTTATGTGAGTGCAATGGTGGTAGATTACCTACATTTTTTTTAAATTGAGTTTACGTTATCACACTATTGGAGCACTTTTTTCATTTACATGTGGAGAGATCGTTTATTTATGGAGAGATCCTGGGTGTACACGGCTGGAGTTCGGTGATTATTCTTTACCCCTTCTTGTGTGGGTTAAGGCGAGTGCAGCCAAACACGAGAGTGTGAGGCAAATTTAGCTGGTTAGTGCGTTTCTTGAGGGGAGTGGAATCACTAAACACAGAGGTGTGGTGGATGAATGCAAGAACAGGACACTTGAATCAAATCACGTCATTGGATCTCTTTTTGGACTTTATGCACTTAATTTTTGTTCATTACTAATTAGTTTTTGATTAATAATAATTTTTTTGTTATTCACTTGTCACGGGGTTTAAGGACAGTGATCACTGCTATATATTGTTTAGTGTTAGCAATGTTAGTGGTTTTTTACTGTCCATCAGGTGATATGATTATTGGTAACACTATTATCTTTTCTCTTCATTGAGTTAGATCACATATATATATATATATATATATATATATATATATATATATATATTGTTTATATATTTTTTTAATATTTCAGTTCTAGCGCCACTATTTATTTCACTATTTTTGGTTTCACTTCACTTTAATACTGTATGCACAAAAGGGCGTACCTGTACGTCCCTTTGAATTTGCCACCTAGCGGGTATGCCCACAGCGCTGGAGCGTGCCCGTGGGTCCCGCAAACTCAATGTTTGCCAGCGATTGCGGCAAGGAGAGGCAGAACCGGGAGATGCCTCTGTAAACAAGGTATTTCCCTGTTCTGCCTAGCAACATGACAGGGATCTACTGCTCCCTGTCATTGTGAACGGTGATCTCTGTCATGTTGTAGTGAGCCCATCCCCCCTACAGTTAGAACACATCCAGGGAACACACTTAACCCCTTAATCGCCCCCTAGTGTTTAACCCCTTCCCTGCCAGTGTCATTTATACAGTAATCAGTGTCTATTTGTAGCTCTGATCGCTGTATAAATGACAATGGTCCCAAAATAGTGTCAAAAGTGTCCGATGTGTCCGTCATAATGTCCCAGTCCCGATAAAAATGGCAGATTGCCACCATTACTAGTAAAAAATAATAATAATAATAATAATAAAAATGCCATAAATATATCCCCTATTTTGTAGATGCTATAGCTTTTGTGCAAACCAATCAATATACACTTATTGAGATTTTTTTTACCAAAAGTATGTAGAAGAATATATATCGGCCTAAACTGTGGAAGAAATTTCTTTTTTTATATATTTTTTGGGGATATTTATTGTAAAAAATATTGCTTTTTTTCAAAATTGTCAGCCTTTTTTTGCTTATAGCGCAAAAAATAAAAACCACAGAGGTGATCAAATACCACCAAAAGAAAGCTCTATTTGTGGGACAAAAAAAGGACATCAAATTTGTTTGGTTACAACGTCGCACGATGGTGCAATTGTCAGTTAAAGCGACGCAGTGCCAAATCGCAAAAAATGCTCTGGTCAGGAAGGGGGTAAATCCTTCCGGGGCTGAAGTGGTTAATTTTAATTTTTTAGTTTTATTTACATTTTTTTTTCATTTTAATTATTTGTTTTTTATTTTTTGTTTTTATTATTTTATTATTTTTACTATTTTTTTTAGAACCCCTTTGAGGGGCTATGGTGAAATATCAGGAGTCTAAGCAGACCCCTGATGTTTCACTTTTGAGACAGCTAAAGGGACTGAGGACAGATATCCCCCTCAGCTTCCCTTAGCTGCACTGGACAATGAATAAACGAGAAGTAGTCTGTGCTGAGCGGCTTCCTGTTCATTTACAAACTGAAACAAAGTAAACACAGTTTACTATGCTTCAATTATGAATAAACACAGGAGCAATCACTCACTGTCTTCATTCAGAAAAGAAAGGGCCCGATAAATTACATATTTACTGGCCCCTTCCCCGGCTCTCCATCCTGAAACTTTCCCCACAGCAAGCGGCGGGAGAGAAAAGGAAAACATGGTTAATTGTACATTTCACTGTACTTCTAACTAATATATGTTTACACATATGTTTACACATTTATTTACACAGTTATTTTCCATGTACTGGACACATACCTTTCTGTATGACCATAATTTTTGTGTGACCATATTTCTTGGAATGATCCTATTCTCTTTCTCTCTCTTTCTTTTTGTGGTTCTTGGTTTGCCAGAATTACGATCAACCCTTTTTCCTATCATTTATATATATATATATATATATACATATATATATATATATATATATATTTATTTGTTTGATTTGTTATTTCATTTATTTTTGGATTTTTCAATTTCAATTTTTATTGCATTAAACATTTTTGTTTCTTTTTATACATATATTTTTATACACATTTCTCATGTCATACATTTTTCCCATTTTGACCTTTTGTGCCCTTTTTTACTTCATAATTTTTCTAGTGAAATAAATGGCAAGTTTGCCTCAGGATTGGGGTCCCAAAAAGGGAGGTAGTAGACAATATATGGGTGCCATCATCCAAATATTATAGTAAATATAAGGAATTATATGTGATATTGCGCATGACCTCGATAACTAAAATAACTAAACAAAAATTATATACAACCAAATAAATGATATAGAACTATGAATAGTAAGGGATATACAATATACCATGTGCTGCTAAAACCAACAGGCTAGCATGTGCTGCTAAAACCAACAGGCTGGTATAAAGCGTCCGACCATTGACAAATAGTGCAATGAAAATATATCAAACTACTAATGAGTAGCGCAAATATGTGAAAAATTCCATAATGTGTGAAAAATTCCAGAGTATTGTTCAAAAAGAAATAAAAAGTTAAAAAAATACAAAAGAATAGGTAATAAGGTTCAACTAAAATAGGTAACAATGTGTAGAAAATTCAAAAATCTTTAGAAATCTTCACAATCGGATAGAAGAACACAAGACATGTTGACTGTAGTTCATATGGTAGAAACACTCCTTCAGCTTGCTCTCAGAACTCTTACCTCAGGGGCATAGATAAATGCCTTAGTCCATTACATGGACAATCACCTCGATTTCAGGGCCCAAAAACAGTCAGGATAGGAGATGGGTGATTGATGGAATAAGTATGCATCACCTCCAGTCTGATGTCCGGATCCACATGAAAAAAAGTAGCCTCCAATAGTGCATTACCCCAAATAACAACGCGGTAAACGACTTCCGGTTACATTTTTGCGTCCTTACGTGTTACGCCACACCCTTCCTCAGGATGTCACGAGGGTGTGACCTAACGCGTAGGATGGAAGGACGCAAAAACCGTAGTTGTCGTTTACCGCGACCCGGAAGTTGTTACCGCAGACCGGAAGTGACGTATGAGGTGGCTGAAAAGGCCCTTTTGGTCTTTGTTTGGCATATCCTCCATTACTTTTATGTAAGCACATTTTTTATTTAACAAACCTTGTTATTTGGGGTAATGCACTATTGGAGGCTACTTTTTTTCATGTGGATCTGGACATCAGACTGGAGGTGATGCATTCTTATTCCATCAATCACCCATCTCCTATTCTATGACTGTTTTTGGGCCCTGAAATCGAGGCGATTGTCCATGTAATGGACTAAGGCATTCATCTATGCCCCTGAGGTAAGAGTTCTGAGAGCAAGCTGAAGGAGTGTTTCTACCATATGAACTACAGTCAACATGTCTTGTGTTCTTCTATCCGATTGTGAAGATTTTTAAAGATTTTTGAATTTTCTACACATTGTAACCTATTTTAGTTGAACCTTATTACCTATTCTTTTGCATTTTTTTAACTTTTTATTTCTTTTTGAACAATACTTTGGAATTTTTCACACATTATGGAATTTTTCACATATTTGAGCTACTCATTAGCAGTTTGATATATTTTCATTGCACTATTTGTCAATGGTTGGACGCTTTATACCAGCCTGTTGGTTTTAGCAGCACATGGTATATTATATATCCCTTACTATTACTAGTTCTATATCATTTATTTGGTTGTATATCATTTTTGTTTAGTTTTTTTAGGTATTGAGGTCTTACACAAGGTCACATATAATTCTTTATATTTACTATACTGTCTTTAGGTGATTTGTGATCACTGTTAGATTTTGCAGCATTTCCGCACTACACTTTTATTTTTAGTTCACTGTAATAGCGCAGAGGTCTCTTCAGGAAAACATCCGAATATTATATATGAAAAAAAGGGAGTGGCGACAGTTGCTAAGGCTGTTTACCACTGGAAGGAGAAGATGAACTATCTCGGTACCGATACACACAATACAATTTAGAAAAAAAATATGATATTTATTTTACATATAAAACGCAAACACAATTACAAAAATTAATGTATAAAAACAGGGCGAAAAGAAAGTCGATACAGTATCTAAATACTTGTAGACTTTGTGATGAATTCAAAGTTCGGATATTCCTCATAGATTGTATAATCCTCTACAAGTTTCACGATCATAGGACGGCTTCATCAGGAGGATAAATGTATAAGGTAGATAACATATTTAAAGAACAGTATAGAAATTAATGACAATATTACAAATGCATATTTCAGACATATATATGTATATATATATACACACATATATATATTATAGCAGGGAAATGGCTAGGTGTACCTAGGCCTGGCGAGGATGGGGAAAGGAGGGGGGGAAGAGAAACAAGGCTGAAAAGAGAGAGGATGTGTGTGAGAAGAAGAGGAAGGAAAAGGAAGAAAAAGGAAAAAAGAAACAAAGCGGAAAGAAGGAAAAAGAGGAGGAAACACCGGAGGAAAGAGAAGAGAAGCTAGAAGAGGGGGAACAAAGAAGGAATGGGAAAAGGGGGAGGGGGTGGAAATGGGTGGAGAAAGGGGCGGAGAAGGGAGGGGGAAGAAAGGAAAAGGGGGGGCAGGCAAGGGAAAGGAAAAGGGGGGAGGGGAAAAAAGGGAGGGGGGAGGAGAGGGAAGGGAGGAAAGATGGGGGGAAAGGGGGTGGAA
The DNA here is from genome assembly GCF_042186555.1 of Aquarana catesbeiana. Classification (NCBI taxonomy): domain Eukaryota; kingdom Metazoa; phylum Chordata; class Amphibia; order Anura; family Ranidae; genus Aquarana; species Aquarana catesbeiana. Next base: position 381,563,388 of record NC_133329.1, on the reverse strand, counting down.
GAGGGGAAGGATGGGGAGGAAAATGTAAGTGAAGGGAAAATGTGTTATCTTAGTGTGCTATACCAGGTAGGCCTAAATGACAATATATCAATTGAACTATGGACCTTCCTACCCCGGCCTGGGCCATCCTCCATGTAAATCCCCCATATCCGCCGTGGGGGGATCTCCTTGGTGGCCTGAAAACGCTCCTGGCCTTGGACTCCTAGGTAAGCAGCGATGCATTGGCCTTTATTACATATGCTAAATTAAATCTTTTCAAAATATACGGTTATTTACATATGTCTGTCTGAAATATGCATTCGGTGTTTCATTTATAATATTGTCATTATTTTCTGTATTGTTCTTTAAATATGTTATCTACCTTTAGATTTATTCTCCTGATGAAGCGGTCCTTTGATCGCGAAACTTGTAGAGGATTATACAATCTATGAGGAATCTCCAAACTTTGAATTCACCATGAAGTCTACAAGTATTTAGATACTGTATCGACTTTCTTTTCTCCCTGTTTTTATGTATTCATTGTTATGGTTCAGTTGTTTCAGTTGCCTTGATTACCTTTGTGAGTTTTTCATTGGTTACATCTGTAGGTCAAATGAAGACAAGTCAAAATCCTTAAAGGAGAAGTCCAACCTGAGCTTTTTAACCTGGGCTTCTCCTCTGGGTCACAGGAGTGCAAATCATTTTCAGCGGAGAGCGATCTGAAGTCCGCTCTCTGCTGACGTCACCAAGTTCAGTCGAGGCAGCACGTCATCCCGACTTCCGAAGTCTGATTCTGCCAGCTGCCTTGACTGATGACAAAATAAAAGGGGAGTGGGAATAGGACCCAAGATGTTGTCAGTTTTTACCTTTATCTCCTATTGTTTATGCTTTCCTTTCAATGATAAAAATGTTTTTCTACTAATTGTTCTAATAAAGTTATATAAGGTTAAACCACAGTTTGTTCCTTTTCCTTCACTAATGGTAAGGACACCTTGGGTCCTATTCCCACTCCCCTTTTATTTTGACTACTTCTCCTGTTCTGATAAGGAACACCACCCTATTAGGTGAGCCGGTAACCTGTTACCTGAATTGACCAACGATACTGGTCATCTGGACCCCGCCCATTGCGTTTTTTACTACGATTTGTATGCCTTGACTGATGACAGTGTCAGCGAGCCGCTGAGACTTCCGCTCCCCACCCCTCCACAGCTCAGCGTTCCAATGAGCGTGGAGGAGCTGAGCAGGAGAGATGCCGACTGACAGGCAGCAGCTCTCCTCTCCGGGATCTGTGAGAACCAAGCCATCGGCGGTGTTCGGTGGCTTGGTTCTCAGTGAAGAGGCGGAGGGGGACAGCTGCAGCATTGGTCTGATGCTCCATCCACATAGGTAAGTATAAACCAGTAAGGAGTGTGAAACGCATCAGCTGTTTTGATTCCACTGTTTCTGTATGCTGTATGGACTGATTTTATTCTATAATAAAAATTTTTTCATTGGTGGGTGGCTGTCTGGAATTCCTTAATTGTATGGGACAGAAAAGGAGGTAAGCCAGCAGCGCTCGGGGGAGGAGGGGGTGTTTGGAACATGGGCAGCAGGGGGAATCTGTGCCACGCTGAGTGATTATGCTGTGCCCAGGCACACCGATACACCCCATGTGCGCGCCTATGCTTGTCACCATTCCCATGTTCTTTAGTTTCTCTGTAAAGAGTGGAGCAGCTTGTTGCTTTGGTCTGCTCTGAGTTTCATTGGTTGTGGATTGCACTGCTTCCTGTTTTCTGGAGAGTTCTCGAAAGTAGTGGACTGGGAGAGTCAAATCTACAGTCTGAATATTTATGCTGTGTCCCTGGGGGAGCGTGCCCAGTAGGTGACTGGGAGAGTACATACATAGTTTAAGGCCTAGAGCAGAGGGGTTCTTGTCCAGGAGGAGAAGTGCCCATCCTGAAGGGCCCTTCTGTGCAGTCCAACTGTGCATCTTCATTTGCTCATTGAGGCCCCAGCAGTATTAGCTGAGAGGTCTAATCTACTGAGTTTTGCTGGAGCTGACCAAAGAATTTATTTGGGGATCTGGTCTGAAGAGCCCACAGGAGAAATGTCTAGCTGGTATTTGTGATTACAGACCAGTGTGGGAGATCCCAGTGACTGTGTGCTGGCAACTATCCCTCATACATTAATACCAGCCTGTGTTCCTTACGGTGTGCCTGTGTAGTCAGACCATTATTTGCTGCTGCAAGGACTAAGTTAGGAATCTTTGAAAAAGAGACAAGAGTCCCCAAGTTACTGCTTGAGTGTACAGGAGTATCCCACAGTTACACTGCACTCATCCAGGTTCAAGGTAATAAAGCCTTAAAAAAAAGATACCCCTAGGCTTGAGCCAGCAGAGTAACTGAGACTGTGTGCCTAGCTGTGAATACACTAGTTTGGGAAAGAACCATAGGACCATTCAGCAGGCCCTTTGAGGGGTGAGCACTACACCTATTTGAGGCAAAATATCTGTGAAGACTCTCATTTATCCAGGTCATGGCATATTTAGTAGTAGTAGTTAGTCACATTAAACTGGGCTTGTTCTGTAATGTTGAAGACGCTTTATAGATTCCCCAAGTCACTTCTTAAGTTCTAATAATTGCCAGGAACATACCCCAGTATTTACTTCCACACAGGTAGCACCAAAACCTTAATCCATTCACTATGCTTCAGTCAAGCTGAATGTTGATTGTCCAGGAACAGAATGGGAGGTGTGAAAGTCGTGGAACCACCCAGTTCTAGTTACAAAATGCCATCCTTGGTTCCAGGAAGGCGTCATAGGCGTTTCTTCAATTTAAAAGGTAGAAATTTCTTTTTTCGAAATAATGATCTGATTTTTGTTTAATGTAACATCAGGAATATATTTACTTAGAGTTGTAAAATTACAAAAAGTGCACTTTAAATGAGTGCCAAAGAAAATTGAGGTGTGTTTGCAAAAGAGACACTAGAGTTGATTTGCTAAAACTGGAGAGTTCACAATTTGGTGGAGTTGTGCATGGTAGCCAATCCGCTTCTAACTTCAGCTTGTTCAGTTAAGATTTATCAAAAAAAAAATTGGAAGCTGACTGTTTTTTATGCAGAGCTGCACTAGATTTTGCACTCTCCAGTTTTAGTAAATGATGTAGGTAATAATGGGACTGGCTGCTGAGCATAAGCAACCCCACACTATATCCCCAATTGCTCGAGCTCGCCACAGCACACCATACCCACCCCCTCAGTCGTCGGCTCGCTGGCCCTCTGATCCGCTAGGCTCCTCATTAGCCCTGCACTTACCCCATGTAGGTCTGAAGCAGTGGCTTCCCCCCTCTGTCTCCTCCGTGTTTTCCGGCCAATGCTTCTCCTCTCGGCCAATTGGGCCTTTGGACTCCCGGCCAATGGATTCTTAGGTCTCCCAGCCAATGGGGTCTCAGGACCCACTTCCTGATTGGCTGGGAGGAGAAACAGGAAGACATTAGTGAATATTAATTTGCTAATATCACACAACAGGGTGGGCTCAGGGCGCAGTGCTCTGCGCCCCCATTCCACCCTTTTTGAAGCCAATTAGAGCTTCAGGCTCTAATCATGTGCTTCTAAAAAAAAAAAAAAAACCTATTGGAATCCATGCGTCCGGCGCCCTGCATTTAGATTAGGGGTCGGACACATGGATTGGGGGGGCGGCGCCCATACCCCCCTAATGAATGGCCACCACTGTTCAAACTGGGTTCCTGAAAAAAAACTTGCATAGGACTATGTCAGTGTGCAGCTTCTGGAGGTGGGAGCACAGACCATAGGGTGCCCTGGAACAGACCTGGCCAGCAAGACCAATGTACATAGATATTGTTTGATTACCCCCAAGTATGGGGGAGACTGTTTTGCATTACACAGTTCTATTAACATTATTGTTTTGCTGTGCCAATAGCACAATCCCATCTACATTACATTTCCCTTCGGCAGTGAACAGTCCTGGTAAGTACTGTTGATGTGGCGACATGAGCACCATTCTCTTAATTAATACACCTTGAGTTCAGGGAACTGGGCACTCATAGGCTTTCCTTAGTTTTATGGGTTGAGTGAAAACTAAAGACATCTTGTGGTGGAGAAGCACTGCTCTGGTTTGAAGGTGAGTATTATTTTAGTGGGTCCAGGGGGACATAAAAAAGAATTAGCCCCGATTTGGGCTTTAACAGCCATTCATTGTTATGCCGTTGCTTTCCAGGCCATTTGAAAAGTGGAGAAGGCCGTAATTAAAATTAATAAATAATTCAACAGTTCAGGAATACATTGACCTTTAGGCATACAGTAGATATATGGTCCCCGTTTCATTATAAGAGTTCAAATTGAAGTAGCACTAATCAATGCTAGTAATTAAACATTCGGAGTGCACACTCCTGAGGGGACAGATGATCGGCATTATGGTGCAGACAGATAACGCAGACTGGAATATTATGGATTATAAATCTTATGAGGGATTCCCACAGGTAGAAGGCAGAAATCTTTCACATGGAGTAATAGCTACTTGGGGAATTTCAGAATGCTACAACATTTTTTCTTGTTTCTTGGTCCATGTGAGCAAAATTCTAAAAGAATCCTCTGTAGATTTAGCTGGACTTCTGCTGCTAAATCATTTTGAAAACAATTGACAAGATGGAAGGGGGACTTAAATGTTAAAGTGAACCTGTCATTTGTAAAAAGTTGATGTAGGGAAGCAGCTTTTCTCCAAATTTTCTTTTGGTATTTTTGTGATCTTGCAGTGAACCTTAGTCAGCTTAACTTTGTGTCTGTTAGTGCTCCATAAGCATGGAGTGTATCATCTTAGTCACTTGCTCTGTCAGTGTTCTCCTGCAGGGTTTGCTAGGGATATAATTCTGTGTTGCAAATCCCTCTTGTCCTGGGAGGAACCATGGCTGCAAGGATCTCCCCTCCTGGAAGGAATCCTTGAAGATACTGGCTTCCATGGAGGCTACTTGGGCCTTGAAGAATCAAATTGCTGTCCTATCTTGAATATTAAGATTGAGATACCAATAGAGGTTTATTTGATGTCTTAAAGTTTAAGAATCTAGCTAGTGTAGCCCTGTGAGAGAGGGATCCAGAAAGTTAGAAAGGCATGCAGAAGACCAAGGACTGTTTTGGTTTGAAATTTGCAGGTATCCTATGCAGCATCCACCGCCTTCCTGTTCTCCATGCACATGGGCCCATTATTCTCAACTTTCTCAGAAAAGAAGCACTACCTGACAAGAATATGCCTATGACCTTACTGTCATGTAAGTGGATATGGAGCCTTCACAATGTAGTCATTAGTGAGCTGAAAATCAATATTTTGTCATGTGACAAACCCAACCAGAACAGGTGCTTTTGGAAGCATTGCAGGGTAGCCTCTTGCTTACTGAATATGGGCTTGAAACTCGATGAGAAGATGGATGTAAAAAGAAAGCTGATTTAAGAGATTTGGACAGCCCTGGGTCTTCTTGAATGTTGGAGGACTGTTTGGGATGGACTCTCTGACTAATCAAGGCTTGTTCAGGTGCTTGGCTGTTGATTAGCTTAGTGTTAATCAGATAACTGTTTAAGTAGGTTACTGTTAGGTGCTAGCTGTTCACTAGATGTACTGTTAGATGTACTGATGATATTACTGTTTAAAGTTTACATTGTTTAGGATAATGTGATCAAGCTCTGATTTTGAGTGGTAAAAATTCTGTGTGAACTTACCATAAAGAGTTCCAGCTTGCACCTAAGCTAGTGTCATCTAGTTCTTGGGTGCAGTTCTCAGCTATAATACCTAATTTTTGGTTCCAGAGTTGAGGAAACTGTATCTTGGCAGTTGGCACCCAGGCAGCGTGCAAGGTGGCCTGTCACATTTGGTCACATCTACTGAAGATCAGTAAAAATGACAATACATAGATAAACCTTTGAATGTCTTTTTGATCGCCTGTGTCTATCTATTGGCTAGTGAGACTGCCCATGACAGTGATGGGTCTACATAGACTGGAAGGCAGGAGTGGGCTGGTAAAATTTTCATATTAAAGGAGTATGGCCAAAGCTTTTTTGGCTATATTTATCCTATGGATCACAGGAGTGCAGTTCGTTCTGCACTCCTGTGACCCATTTTCAGCCGACAGTGGGCTAAAGCCTGCTGTCGGCTGACATCACTCAGCCAGTCCAGGCTGGGAAAAGATCTGGACTTTACAGTCAGATCCATCCAGATCCCTAGACCAGCAGCAGGCTCAGCTTCTCAGCTGCGCATCTGTGAAACTGAGCCAGCAGCTCCCTCCCCAGCCCAGCGCTCCAGTGAGGAGCAGAGCAGAGAGCCAGTGACTAACCATCACAGTTCTATGCTAAGAGAGGAGGGGAAAACTGAGTGATCAGCTGTGTTTGATTGCTCAGTTCTCAGTGCAGAGGTAGCAGGGTAGGGTGCTAGTGATGACATTTGAATGCATACATTCCCTTATTTCCTAAGCCAGTTTAATAGCCTTTAAAGTAAACATGCTTCAATGCAATACAGAGCAACAGGTGTACTCAGTTGTCAAACTCCCCAGATCTGCTTCTACTCAATATCCTTTGACTTCCTTGTGATCCCAAAAGTGAAGTTTCTCTGGGTATGGGGGAGCAAGTTACTCACTTCCCTTCTTTCCAGTAGTATGTTGGCGCATACGTGGGGTTCTAGGACACAACGGGTATGCTTGTTACCTGGGGCTTATCTTGTGCAGCTCTATAGGTTGGTGACTTTGCTGTCAAACGCCTGCCTCCTCTACTGTTAAAGTGTAAGTCCACCCTAAAACTAAAATCCCTTCATCAACAGACATTCACATTCTAACACTAACCTATCAAGCCCTGTAAAGAAGAAATCAGTATACATATCTTTTCTGAAGCCGATGTGGTCCGATCTCCAGCGGCAGAAGCTCTGCAGAGGATACAACCGACAACGGCTGTGAAATGAATGGGGAGTGACATCACCCATAGACTTACTATCGGGGCTTCCGTTGTTGGACGTGTCCTCTGCACCCGCCTCCATAGCGAAGCCGCGGCTGACAGCTCAGCGTGGGATTAGGTCGGAGCGGCTGTAGAAAAGGTATGTATACTGATTTTTTCTTTACAGGGTTAGATAGGTTGGTGTTAGATTGTGGATATCTGTAGATGCAGGGATTTTAGTTTTAGGATGGACTTCTACTTTAAAAAAATGGCCACCATTAGTTTCCACCTCACTTGATTGAGTGTAATGTTTCAATTTTTTTTAAAGGTTTTATGTTAGTATGGGGTTCAAGGTTAAGTGTTGGGTCTAGCTTAAAGAGACCCTGTCAACAAAAAATGCAGACAAAAGCACAGGAAAATCAGGTATTAGAAATATTTACTTGCAGTGTTTTTTCCTTTCAATAAATTCATTTTTGTTTCTTGCAATGTGACTTTGAATGTGCTAGAAATGTACCCATTCAAGGAGAGTCCATGCCCTAGCTCAGCCCTTCCACTCTTGCCCATTATAATCCTTTCCTCTTCTGTGAGTATTTAATTACTGTCTGGCCTAGCTCCTGTACAAAGGGGAATACTATATTATATGAGTGACAGCTCCTGAATCTGCTGGGGGACATCATGCTCAAGATGGTAGCACTCAGTAGCAGTCTTAGGGCTTTTGGATGTCTACACAAGGAAGGCTTTTACAGCTAAATAACATGCAAAAAATACAATAAATCCAAATATAACCTTATGGGGGAATTTTTTTTAAGATGAATGGTCTGTCGACAGGGTCTGCTTAAGTGTTTATTTTAGGGGTGTGATAAAGGGTTACAGTTATGTGTAGGAGGTTGAGGATTAGCAAAAGGTGCAGTCAGGGTAATATTTTGGGACACTTTCCTAAGTACCTAACGGAAATCTGGTTCTGACTAACCTAATAAAAGCACGTTGCTCATATCATGTTCTTAAGCCCTCAAGACTTGTTTGCCTACAGACTGTCACGGTCTCTGGCCTTAACACATTTATCATTTTTATTTTCTCTGCCAAAACCTAACACGCAATTTAATTTTCAAAAACAGAGATCCTTCCAGCTCCATCTCCAACATCCAACAGTTTAACTTTCCACAAAATGACAAATTTTAAGGAACTTACTCTCAGCTGCTGGAGAGTCATCTGTAAAGCTGGCCATACAATTCTCATTCTCAATTCTCTTAAAAATGTTAGTTTTCAGAACTTTTGTTCAATTTTATGATAGTTAGTGGGGTCTAAGTGACATTTGTGTTTGACCATAGTGATGAGAAAATTAGAAGGAGCAGGATGGAATTTTTTTTTTTTTGAACAAGCAAATTTCAAACTGTGAATGTGGCTTTCATTGGGGAAATGTTTGTTAGATTTTCTAATGGTCAGTTGGGTTAAAGTGGCATTCGTTCTTGACCATAGTAATGAGCAAAATTTGAAGGAGCAGGATGGAAAAATGTTCTCGAACAAACAAATTTCTAATGGTGAATGTGGCTTTCATTGGCAAAAAATTGTGCATAATGTCATGAAACCTTCAAGGAATTCCATTCAAGTAGCAAGTCTGAATTTTAAGGGCTTTTCAATTACATTCATTTACTCAAAGATGGCAAAAAAGAATATTCCAACTAAACGTTTTTCTACAAATGTTTAAATGAGATTCCAACCATGTATGGCCAGCTTTAATTTTAGTGCAGGTACTACTGCAGCAGACATTTAGAGAACAAAAAAAAAAGAAACACCAATCTGATGTTAACAAAGCCAAGGCTGTTGACAGCTTTTATCTTGAGCTGAGCTCTTGTGTAAGTTTCTCCTTTTGAGCGCAGTCCCCACTCATTAGCATATTATGCAGAACATTTCAAAATATTTTGCATACATCAATAACATTGAGATTTCATATGTTTCGTGGGGTCCTGCAGGTCACCTTGTACCAGTCCTGCTTCATCAATTAGTGGATGGGACTACGTGGCAGTTGGCACAATCATTAAAGACACCATGGGGGGGGGGGGGGTTATCCAATTACCTACGGAACAAGAACCATTGGACCTGAGGCCTTGGCATTGTTCATACTTCTAAAAATAATTAATTTCACAACAGGGTGTGCAAATTCTGGAATCAGGAGTCAAGGCAGATGCATTAATTGGTTATCTTTTCTTCCATGCTGACAGCAAAGCGTGTTCAGAGAACGGAGTCCTTGTAGATAGGGACATATGACAATGTTTCAGAAAGAGTAAAGACCTTGCAGCAAAAAAAAAAAATGAGTAAAGTTACAATGATTTTAGTGGAACAAGAACAGGCGGCTTCTATACAATTTTGCATCCTGTAGATTTTGATTATTCCTTTGTATTCTCCTTTTTTCACTTTATAAATACGCTGTGCTGTTTATTTGTCCAGATAACATTCTTAGCATTGCTGCATGCCTCATAACAGGTAGCTAACAATACAGTATTGTAATATGCGGTACCTATATACACCCCTCACATTTTTGTAAATATTTTATTATATCTTTTCATGTGACAACACTGAAGAAATTTCACTTTGCTATAATGTAAAGTAGTGAGTGCGCAGCTTGTATAAATGTGTAAATTTGCTGTCCCCTCAAAATAACTCAACAAACAGCCATTAATGTCTAAGCCGCTGGCAACAAAAGTGAGTACACCCCTAAGTGAAAATGTCCAAATTGAGACCAAAGTGTCAATATTTTGTGTGGCCACCTTTATTTTCCAGCACTGCCTTAACCCTCTTGGGCATGGAGTTCACCAGAGCTTCACTGGTTGCTACTGGAGTCCTCTTCCCCTCCTCCATGATGACATCACGGAGCTGGTGGGTTTTAGAGACCTTTCGCTCCTCCACCTTCCGTTTGAGGATGCCCCGCAGATGCTCAATAGGGTTTAGGTCTGGAAACATGCTTGGCCAGTCCATCACCTATACCCTCCGCTTCTTTAGCTAGGCAGTGGTTGTCTTGGAGGTGTGTTTGGGGTCATTATCATGTTGGAATACTGCCCTGCGGCCCAGTCTCCAAAGGGAGGGGATCATGCTCCGCTTCAGTATGTCACAGTACATGTTGGCATTCATGGTTCCCTCAATGAACTGTAGCTCCCCAGTGCCGGCAGCACTCATGCAGTCACAGACCATGACACTCCCACCACCATGCTTGACTGTAGGCAAGACACATTTGTCTTTGTACTCCTCAACTGGTTGCTGCCACACATGCTTGAAACCATCTGAACCAAATAAGTTAATCTTGGTCTCATCAGACCACAGGACATGGTTCCAGGAATCCATGTCCTTAGTCTGCTTGTCTTCAGCAAACTGTTTGCGGGCTTTCTTGTGCATCATCTTCAGAAGAGGGTTCCTTCTGGGACAACAGCCATGCAGATCAGTTTGATGCAGTATGGGGCGTATGGTCTGAGCACTGACAGGCTGACCCCCCCCCCACCCCTTCAACCTCTGCAGCAATGCTGGCAGCACTCATACATCTATTTCCCAAAGACAACCTCTGGCTATGACACTGAGCATGTGCACTCAACTTCTTTGGTCGACCATGGCGAGGCCTGTTCTGAGTGAAACCTGAAACCGCTGTATGGTCTTGGCCACCGTGCTGCAGCTCAATTTCAGGGTCTTGGCAATCTTCTTATAGCCTAGGCCATCTTTATGTAGAGCAACAATTCTTTTTTTCAGATCCTCAGAGAGTTCTTTGCCATGAGGTGCCATGTTGAACTTCCAGTGACCAGTATGAGAAAGTGAGAGCGATAACACCAAATTTAACACACCTGCTCCCCATTCACACCTGAGACCTTGTAACACTAATGAGTCACGTGACACCGGGGAGGGAAAATGGCTAATTGGGCCCAATTTGGACAGGGGTGTACTCACTTTTGTTGTCAGCACATATGACATTAATGGCTGTGTGTTAAGTTATTTTGAGGGGACAGCACATTTACACTGTTATACAAGCTGTACACTCACTACTTGGTAGCAAAGTGTAATTTCTTTAGTGTTTTAAAATGAAAAGATAGAATAAAATATTTACAAAAATGTGAGGGGTGAACTCACTTTTGTGAGATACTGTATAAAGGCATACTTATTACCAGGGCTATTTTCTCAGAGAATAGGTGCAACTATCTGAGTAAAGCAGTACAGAGGTTCCCACCAACCAGTAGGATAAGAACGCAAACAAATCACCCTGGCAGATGACGTGGGCTCACCTGAGGTGTGGGGTTTAAGCACTAGCTGGTATTCACTAGAGCTTCTGATGGTGGAGATGGGTTTTGCTGCATGCTAGCATACCTCCCAACATTTTGAGATAGGCATGAGGGACACCTACTAGCAAACGTATGTAGGCATAGGACACACCCCCCTGCCACACCCCCTTGAAGGAGAATTAACCAAAAAAAAAAAGGTTTATTAAATCCACAAGGGCTTTTTTTTACCACTATTATTCCTTTATACTGGCTCTTAAAATTAAAAAATGCAATAATTTAGAATTTGGATGAAAGGTTTAGCACTGGGAAACACTTTTTGAAAGATAAAAAGTGCATTTTATATATAATTATATAGATCAGACCAAAATGAGGGACAAATGAGGAGGAAAGAGGGACAGAGGGACATTGCTCCAAATTAGGGACAGTCCCTCGAAATCAGGGACAGTTGGGAGCTATGTACTAGTGCCAGGCCACACTCCTCAGGATAGCCCCACCAGGATGTGAGCAAGCTGGGTTGTAGTAGCTGATATAGCAGGTAGGGATCAAGCAGAAGCGTAGTCAGTAAACAAGCCAAAGGTTGGTAACAAGTGGTTGCAGGTCGGGATCAAGCGGATGTATAATCGAGGAACAAGCCAAGGTCGGTAACATATGGTAATGAAGATACAGAGGGCAGCAGGAGCGAAATGAGCAGGATATTGGCTGGAGAGAGCACAATAATCCAGCACACAGGAAGTGCAAAGGTAAGGCTTAAATAGGTGGTTCATGGGAGGAGCAAGGAGTTCAAGGTTCACTAGAAACAAGATAGAAAGTACATAGTGTCAAGCACCTTAAGTGGCTCATCAAAAAGATATACTGCTAGACGCAAAAGAGATTGTGGGTTCAGATCCTGGTCCTGACACACCCCTTGTCTCTGCCCCCTACCCACCTCAGAGCAACAACCCTTGGTTTCACCCACCTCTCAGTCCCTCCCTTATTAGAAAATACAGAACCAAGTACAATTTTGTAGTGCTAAATAATTTGTATGGAATTTGTTAATGATAACAAGAAAGGCAGTAAAATAGATCCCCTGCAGCCAGCACCAATACACCCACCCCAGCAACAATAGATCACCCCAACAACAACAGACCCCCCAGCAACAATAGATCACCCCCAGCAACAACAGACCCCTGCAACAAAATACACCCCAGCAACAATAGACACAACATAGCAACAATAGACCTCTGCCCACCAGCAACAATACATTTCCCAGCAGCCAGCATAAGTAGACCCTCCCTCAACAGTAGATCCCTCCCAGCAAACAACTGACCCCCCCAGCAACATAAGATCCCCCAGCAGCCAGCAACAATAGACCCTCCAGCACACCCCAGTACCACTGGCCATTTTTTTTATTTTATTTTTTTAACTGTGAGAATGTGTTTGACAGCAGGGGTAGCCACAATATTTGGCAAATAGGACAAAGTAACATTGGACAGTTTAATCGCATGGAATAAAACCAAGTTAATAATACCGGGTCTTGTAGTAAACAGTAAACAATGTGCGTTAAGTGGACAGTGGTCAGTCTGTTGTCCCATGGCTGCAGGAATCTAATATTTAGTTTAGGCAGGGGTTAGAGTAACAATCTGAGGATCATTAGTTAATACTCTGGTCTAATACTTTTGAGTATATTGGAAACATTGTACTATGGATTGTTGGGTATCAGTGGACAAGGTTTGGATGAAAGGTTCCCAAACGTCTAAACATTTTTGGACCTGTATTTCCTTATGAGTGAGGCCTTCACCCATTCAGTGCAAAAACTGTAGGACAACTTGTCTACCAACAGTGAGATGAAGGGGGGCTCAGGATAAATCCATTTATGTAGACTGGCTTTCCTTCCCATGAGAGATATAATGGTTCAAAAATGTTTTTTTAATACCATTTAGCGGGGAGAGGGTATTTTATTTCGACGTAAGGGCAATACACAAGTCCTTCGAGGATGCCTTAAAGCTGCATGTGAAGTTATGGAAAATGATTTAACCCTTTAAAAGTGACATTAAAAAAATGAAAATAAAAATGTGGGTTTCCCCATAAAATGTATACCAGACCCTTATCCAGGCATGCAGCCCGGGTGGCCAGGAAAGGGAGATCAGTGAGCTAGACAGCAAGTCTTTAACCTCCCTAGTGGTAATCCTGAGTGTGGCTCTGGGTTAATTTTCATTACCAAAAGTGGTAACCCCGAGCCACACTCGGGATCGCATCGCAGTATCCTGGTACAGGTTACTTACCTCGTCCCCAGGATCCTGCCATGTCCTCCCGCTGTGTCCTCCATCGGATCCTCCGTCCGATGTATCACTGTTCTGGGCTCCATTCCCTGCGAGCGCCGCAACGCATGGGGGCGGAGCCCGGTGGCAAATTCAAAAAAGTACAAAACACATAACACACATAATACACTGATCTGTAACCTGCCTGCACTTTTATACTAAACAGACCCCTGATGTTTTACCCTTATGACTAAGAAATGGACGGAGGGCATAAATTCATCTCTGCTGCACAGATGAATAAATAGGAGGTGCTCACAGGCTTCCTGTTCATTCACAAACTGAGCCATAGTACACATAGTTTACTATGCTTCAGTAATGAGTGAACAGAGGAGCGATTGGTCCCAATCTCTCACTGTGTTCTTTAATAAAAGGACATATCTACTGGCCCCTTCCCCTACTCTCCATACTGAAATGTCCCCCTGTGTGCCCGCAGCAGCTACAGTCAAGAGAGGAGGGGAGCTGGTAGCGATGCAGGGAAGGGAGGCACATGGGGGGGGCAGATACTAAAACTGATCCCCCTGCAGTACAGCCGGTCTTCCTGCTCAGCAGGTGCCCGGGCCCCTCCTTTTTGAACTGATATGGCGCAGGCCTGGTATAGGAGGGCCAGCTGTATTGCCTTATCAGGGGCCCTGGCGCACTGGGTGATTAGGGAGTGCCCAGGCACATCCAGCACACCCCATGCGCACGCCTATTTACCCAGGTTTGCTTACAAATAACATACAAGGATTCATACGAGTGAATTGGTCAAATATGGCAAGTTTGTTTAGCAGTTTGTACCCGAATCCGAAGCTTATTCCTACTTGTTACTTTTTATAGATATGCAAGAGTTTCATGATCCCTTTTCACAGTACAATTTGATAGGTGAAAACTCTAGAGAAATATAAAAAAAAAATTAATAAAAATTATTGGCTTTTTCAGCAAAGAAGCACGATAATATATGTAAATGTAGTAATCCATTGCCACCAATCTGAATTACTCTGTTTAGAAGCACCGCTTAGACAGCGGTAAAGCGCCACTAAAATAAGCGGCGCTTTACCGTTAACGCTCGGGTGGCCCCAGTGTGAAAGGGGTCTTACTGATCCGAATACAATATATTAATGTAGATCGAAACTCACTAGAGCCTTATATCCCTGATGAAGACTAAAGCCGATCGGACTTTCCGACAGGAAGTGTTTTCGATGACAGGCTGTTAGCGGTAAATCCAACCGGGTGTACGCTCCATCGGACAATTGTTGTCAGATTTTCTGTGGACAAATGTTGGAAGGCATGTTTTCAAATTTTCCGCAGACAAATGTCTGTTGTCGGATTTTCCAAGTGTGTGTACACAAGTCCGTCGGACCAAAGTTTAAAGTACAAACACGCATGCTTGGAAGCAGAAGCGGTTGGTCTTGTAAACTAGCGCTCGTAATGGAGAATTAACATTCGTGACGTGGCAAATTATGAAATCTCCAAATGCAGCGCACAATTCTCTTCTTCTTTAATGGGATAATAATGAAGCTGCTTTGCTGGTGATACTGATGGAGTTATTGCAAACGAATTTTCAAAGGCTTTTTTTTCTAGTCAAGAATAATATTATTATGTTTTTTTTTTATTTGGGCAAGTTACCACAACACCATTATCCCGTAGATTTTAAGATCAAAGATACAACTATGTTGGCATCCCTTGTCAATTTTACATTATAGAGAATATACCAAATCAAATCATTATTCAACCAAAAAAAGAATGTCAAAGCAATAACTCCAAGGCCAATAATAAATAACACGTTATCTCCTCCGATTCGGCAACATGGCTGGCTGACGAACGGCCGTTCAGAAACGAACTGAAAAGTGCAAAATGAAAAGTGTGAATAAACACTCACCGAACTTCTACTAACACAAAATTAGCAGAAGGAGCCCAAAGGGTGGCGCTAAACAGCTGAAAAACAACGTAGTACGTCACTACGTTCGTGTTTGTTGGCCAACAGTTGTGTGGCCGTGTGTATGCAAGACAAGTTTGGGCCAACGCCCTTTGGACAAAATTCCACGGTTTTGTTGGCGAACAATCCGATCGTGTGTATGAGGCTTAAAAGCAACTGTACTGACACACATTGCACTGACGTGGGCTACTGTTGTCACTATTAGGATATTAGTTCAAAGCCATAATGTGCAGCTGATTCTGGAGTAAGTGCATACAGACAGGAAGTGGCTGAAAAAGGCTGGAGATGACGATCAGCATTATAAGATGCGATAACAGATGGTAAAAAAAAAAAAAAATTGAATCTGAAAAAAATAAAGAAAAATATGTTTAAGAAAAATATTGTTTATTATACACAATGCTTTAGCAAACTAAATGCCGCCCATTTAGGGTTTAGATCTAATCAACGATTAGCTGCTCCGGCTTACACAGCACTTTGCTCAGTTTGCTAAGCTATAATGTGTTATTTGTCATTATGAGAAAACTAGTAGCTTTAATTAGAGCATGCAGAGCTGAATTAGCAAATAGGGATATTAGTTGATTGGCTTGATGTAGGGGTCAGCGGTCTCACGCAGTTGAACGGGTTTGAACTGGAGTGCGTGGAAACAAGAAGCAGCATGCCCTGGTTATTTTATTTATTTTTTACTAATTATGAATTATGCAGCCCACTGTCCATAAAATCCTTTATCTGCATGAAAGTGTATAAGAATCCCTGCCAAATTCTGTCAGTCCACAGAGATGTAAAGAAAAATCCTGAAGCTCTGGGTCAGACCTTGACAATTCCCACATATGCTTCCAACATTTTAAAATCCCTAATTATCATGATTTAAAGCGAATGGGTAGTGGTTTTCTTCATCTGTCATTTATCTACATTTCATCATACTGTTTATATAACAACAATATATATTTTTTGATTAGGTAAAAAATGAGCTATTTATATGGACATTTATTTTCTGGTTTCATATTCAGCCAGCAGGGGGCACTTAAGTCTTCTTTTTCACAATTTTGGCTGTGTACTTATATCAGCTTTGCTGAAAATATCCCAAAGTTTACAGAGCCCAATAGCTGAAGCTGAAACTTACACATACAAGTGTATGGAGATTTATTCATAGATAGATCGAACGATTTACAAATTAAGTAGAGGCTGTTAGTAAAGTGAATTTTTAGTTAGCTTAGTAAATAAGGTCAAGTTGAGTTCACATTAAATATCCAATCGTGTTCAAGAGCAAAAGGTAAATAACTTTTGTTTGCACAGCATGCCTGCTTTGTATATTGATTTTGGGCAGAGCAGCACCGACCCTCCTCTTCTTGGGTCCCCTGCTGGCGCTCCTGGCTCCTCCCCCTTCTCCACCATATCAAGCTGCTTTCTATGGTGACACTTGTGCACGTTCACAACCGAGACACATTCTGTGTCACTGAACTCAGCCCTGCCCCTAGCTTTCTCCTCCTGGCTGTGATTGACAGCAGCGGGAGCCAATGACTCCCACTGTTGTCTCTGAGCCTATGAGGAGGTAGAGAGCGGAGAGAGTCTTTGCTCTCGTGCACAGCACTGGATCGAGATCAGGCTCAGGTAAGTATACAGTAAGTGGGTGTTGGGGGAGTTCAGAAGAACCCAGAAGATTTATTTACCTTAATGCAGAGAATGCATTAAAGTGTTACTAAACCCAGTCCACTGCATTCACTATATCTGGTCTCTCACAGTACACAGAACATGAAAATGCAAATATTTTAGTGAATATAAACTGCTAAATACCTTTTCTCATCAGCAGTATATAGCAGTCTTGTGACTTCTATCAGTGTCTGGTGAAGCTTGTAGGAGGAGTTTTCATACTGCACTGAGCTGTCCTATGAGGCTGCAGTGGGGGCTCCTGACCTTCTGTCTGGACATGTTTGGACAGTGCTGATTGGCCCTGTGCTGATCACATGCACTCTCCCAAGAAAAAAAAAAAACCTCTCAAGCAATACACAGCAAACTGAGCATGTGCAGCTTGACTCCAAAGGCTCTGCCTTATGCAGACTTGTCTAGGGGGACAGTGCAGGGAGGGGGAGGAACTGTGCATACAAGATTAAGCAGCCTTATACACAATGCAGTAGACATGTGCGCCGTCAATAAATTTGTTTCGTTCTCCCTTTCGTATTAAAATGAATTTGTAATTCGTGTCCGAAATTCAATTCGGATTCGTACAAAATACGAATTTTCGTTAGGTTCGTTAACTTTTTTCGTTATGATAAATTTATCATTATGAGGGGCTCCCACCATCCCTGTGCTGTGCTGACTTCCTGGGGTTTTTAACTTTTAGGTTTGTTAACTTTTCGTAACAATAACGACAGTTCGTTATGATAAATTTATCCGAAGTTCGTAAACAAAATTTCGCAGCTTGTACAAAATTCGTATGCATAAAAAATTGTATTTCGGATCCTCGCTAATGTACGAATTTCCGATTCGTATGAATCTAATCGCACATCTCTACAATGCAGAGGATTAACCCCTTAGGTTCCACAGTGAGTATAACAAAGCATGCTTTACTGCATATACAGACTGATTTTACTGTTGTGGGTTTAGTAACACTTTAAGGTAAAAAACAAAAAAACAAAAAAACAAAACAAAACAACAACAAAAAAAAAAGTCTTCAGAACTGAGGGTGCAGTGGGCTTTATATGACACTTGAAGGTTGGGGATTTTCCTTTAAACTTTCCTGGACCATTTCTCATGATAAAAAAAATAGATTAAAACATTTTTTATATCTGTAAAAGCAACAGCACACAACAATCAAGTAAACAAAAAAGTAGAAAAATGCACAGTTTCACAGAAATCTAGAAGGAAATAAAGTAAGCTACCTTAAATACCCTACATTTGTTTGTATTTTCTAAAGCCTAAATCACTCCACTCATCCCTATTTGAAATCTCTCGCTGTTGGTACTGTGGCAGATAAGAGAGACCCTATACTGTAAGGATGCATTGTTAGTGGAGTGAAAATGTAATATATTTTTCAGCTGTATGCATCTCAGACTATTTTTATAACCATGTTGAAAACAGGTATAATTAAGGGTCCTTTTGATGGCAGTGAATTGCCTCTCCCATGTGCACCTTCCTGATGGCCTACATGACAGCCTAACGACTTCAGTGTTTTACTAATCAAATTATATCTTAACAATCTTAACATGCAATTAGTTTCAACAATGGTAGCCTGACATTCCTGACTTAACTGAGCCGGAAGGCCAAGAAGTACTGGGAGCAAAATAATATGGGCAAGGGAAAGACTAACACAGATTAAAGCAGAACTCCAGTTACATATTATAAATCCTTTGCTCAGCTAAAGTAAAAATAAAAAAGTCACAACTTTTGCTGGAAGAATCACCTTCAGTACAGACCTACCCCCTTAGTAATTCTTTTTCCACCAGCAAATGTTGAGAGTAGAATGAAAACCAATGTCATTTAACCTACACTATTTTGCCAAAAGTATTGGGACACCTGCCTTTACACACACATGAACTTTAATGACATCCCAGTCTTAGTCCGTAGGGTTCAATATTGAGTTGGCCCACCCTTTGCAGCTATAACAGCTTCAACTCTTCTGGGAAGGCTGTCCACAAGGTTTAGGAGTGTGTCTATGGGAATGTTTGACCATCCTTTCAGAAGAGCATTTGTGAGGTCAGACCCTGATGTTGGACGAGAAGGCCTGGCTCACAGTGTCCGCTCTCATTCATCCCAAAGGTGTTCTATGGGGTTGAGGTCAGGACTCTGTGCGGGCCAGTCAAGTTCCTCCACTCCAAACTCGCTCATCCATGTCTTTGTTCGCCTTGCTTTGTGCACTGGTGCGCAGTCATGTTGGAACAGGAAGGGACCATCCCCAAACTGTTCCCAGAAACTTGGGAGCATGAAATTGTCCAAAATGTCTTGTTATGCTGAAGCCTTAAGAGTTCCCTTCACTGGAACTAAGGGGCCAAGCCCAACCCCTGAAAAACAACCCCACACCATAATCTATTAGATTGTAAGCTCTTCTGAGCAGGGCCCTCTTAATCCTATTGTATTGTCTCCCTTTTATATTGTAAAGCGCTGCGTAAACTGTTGGCGCTATATAAATCCTGAATAATAATAATAATAATAATCCCCCCTCCACAAAATAATTTGGACCAGTGCACAAAGCAAGGTCAATAAAGACATGGATGAGCGAATTTGGGGTGAAGGAACTTGACTGGCCTGCACAGTGCCTGACCTCACAAATGCGCTTCTGGAAGAATGGTTAAACATTCCCATAGACACACTCCTAAACCTTGTGGACAGCCTTCCCAGAAGAGTTGGAGCTTTTATAGCTGCAAAGGGTGGGCCAACTCAATGTTGAACCCTACGGACTAATGCCCCGTACACACGGTCGGACTTTGTTCGGACATTCCGACAACAAAATCCTAGGATTTTTTCCGACGGATGTTGGCTCAAACTTGTCTTGCATACACACGGTCACACAAAGTTGTCAGAAAATCCGATCGTTCTGAACGCGGTGACGTAAAACACGTACGTCCAGACTATAAACGGGGCAGTGGCCAATAGCTTTCATCTCTTTATTTATTCTAAGCATGCGTGGCACTTTGTCCGTCGGATTTGTGTACACACGATTGGAATTTCCGACAACGGATTTTGCTGTCGGAAAATTTTATCTCCTGCTCTCCAACTTTGTGTGTCGGAAAATCCGATGGAAAATGTCCGATGGAGCCCACACATGGTCGGAATTTCTGACAACACGCTCCGATCGGACATTTTCCATCGGAAAATCCGACCGTGTGTACGAGGCATTAGACTGGGATGCCATTAAAGTTCATGTGTGTGTAAAGGCAGGTGTCCCAATACTTTTGACAATATAGTGTATGTAAAAACTGCTATACAAAAACTTCAGCTTTAAGAAAACATTATACTTTGAGGCATGATGCCAGATCCTGAAAAACAAATGTAGATTTAACATACACTTTAATATTGAACTCATCTGAAAAGTGAGCACTTGAATAGCTGGCTGCTTCTAATTAGATTTTCCTGTTGCTGATTGCACAGATTTGCATACTAATGTGAAAAGAATGGTTCCGATTGGTTATTTTGTTCTACTTGCACTAAGCCCATTGCTCTTTGCTTTATTCAACAAGCGTAACAGCCCCCTCCATGGCACAAAATGGCCGCCATCTTTTGCCTTCGGGCAAGCAGCACTCTCCTAACGTCTCAGCAATTTCCCTGCGCTCGAAAAAATAAATAAGAAACCTGACATGTTTTCTTTTCCACCTGCGTACCGTAAATCAAATGAGTATGAAGATGAATTGTGACTGATCGCTGAATCTGCCGGGCTGTTTTTCGCCTGTCGCATGTGTTTTATTGCCGAGAGACATTAAACGGTTTATGAAAAGCGTCATGCTAAGCAAATTTTTTTTTTTTTTTGTGAGAAGAAAAATGAAGCAAGAAGGAAAATTGTCACTAATTAGTGAAATCCAACCAATACAATTGTAAAGTATGGCAAGGCGGCCTGGTGGAGTTGAAGACGGATTTACAGCTGTGGAAAATATTCGGACAAAGATTAAAACATTTTCTAATATTTTTTTTTTCTTACCTGTGAAAATTTCTATGTTGATGCCCCAAATCCTAAGCGGTAAAGTTTGCTTGTTATCTTTTAGGACACTTTACGGCAAAAAAAGGAGACCGGAGGGGAAAGTAAACACAGCTCTGCTTTTGCTTCCTAAATCATTAAAGTTTTAATATGTTTTGGAAGGGTAATGTTATTGCCAATCTCCAGCACTTTCATATTCGTATGCTACCATGGTGGCTTTAGAGATTTTTTTTTCCCTGTAGGCACATTGGCAGCTCATCATTTCCCTGAGCCGGCTACCTGATAGTAACAGTGGACCATGCCTGCACAATGTGTGTCAACAGGATGGCTTGTAGTCTCCACCGAAGGTGCATTTGGCATGGTGACAACACAGTAGCACAACTGAGATACACTTGTCACCCTATATAAGGGAGTGCCTGGATAAGGACCTTCATAAATAGGTATTTTAACCACTTTGGCTCCTTTTTTTGCGATATAGCACTGCGCTACTTTTTTTATTATCTTTATTTTATTATTTTTCAAATATCAAAAAAAAAACATACAGCGTCATATAATATCTCATAATACAAAAAGAAACCAAAATTATTATTAGTTTACCTTCCCACTCCCTCCCTCCCAACCTACACGCTACCTCCCTCACACCACCCAATCACTAGTTGTGCGTGTGCTTCTATTAGTTTTATGGCCAAAGGAGAAGAGGGAAGCAATCTTCCTGGGCAGGGGAATTGTAAAAGAGAGAAGCATCCAGGGCCTCGTAAGGGAGAAAAGTGAAAGCAAGGGAGTGAGAAGGAACGAGAGAGAGTCTCTCACCATCCCCTTATAGGGTGCACCCCATCTCATCCATCCAAGGCCTCCACATTCTTTCAAACTTACTTTAATTACCCTGCCTAATACATGTCGCCCTCTCGCTCCAAACCATTGAATTAATGGACTCGACCCAGTTCTCCTCTGTCGGGGGAGTCTGTGCCTGCCATTTCTGTGCTATTAAATTTCTTGCCTGAAACAGGCATCTTAACACTACTTCGATGGCACCGGTCAGGACTCTACCTTCCTCCAGGCTTCCTAATAAGCAAGGTTCTAGTGTGGACCCAAACGTTTTATTTATCCTAGCTACTATCTCCGCCCAGTATCTAAATAGCTTAGGACACTTCCACACCATATAAAACAGATCTCCTGATGCCTTAAATCTGGGGCACTCATCATTTTGTCTCCTCCCAAATTTAAACATTTTTCCGATATGGCACTGCGCTACTTTGACTCACTATTGCGCGGTGGTATGACGCTGTACCCAAATAAAATGTACACTATCTCACAAAAGTGAGAATGTCCAAATTGGGCCCAAAGTGTCAATATTTTGTGGCTACCATTATTTTCCAGCACTGCTTTAACCCTCTTGGGCATGGAGTTCACCAGAGCTTCCCAGGTTGCCACTGGAGTCCTCTTCCACGCCTCCATGACGACATCACGGAGCTGGTGGATGTTAGAGACCTTGCGCTCCTCCACCTTGCACTTGAGGATGCCCCACAGATGCTCAATAGGGTTTAGGCCTGGAGACATGCTTGGCCAGTCCATCACCTTTACCCTCCGCTTCTTTAGCAAGGCAGTGGTCGTCTTGGAGGTGTGTTTGGAGTCGTTATTATGTTGGAATACTGCCCTGCGGCCCAGTCTCTGAAGGGAGGAGATCGTGATCTGCTTCAGTATGTCACAGTACATGTTGGCATTCATGGTTCCCTCAATGAACTGTAGCTCCTCAGTGCCGGCAGCACTCAGACCATGACACTCCCACCACCATGCTTGACTGTAGGCAAGACACACTTGTCTTTGTACTCCTCACCTGGTTGCCGCCACACACGCTTGATACCATCTGAACCAAATAAGTTTATCTTGGCCTCATCAGACCACAGGACATGGTTCCAGTAATCCATGTCCTTAGTCTGTTTGTCTTTAGCAAACTGTTTGCGGGCTTTCTTGTGAGTAATCTTTAGAAGAGGCTTCTTTCTGGGACGACAGCCATGCAGACCAATTTGATGCAGTGTGCAGCGTATGTTCTAAGCACTGACAGGCTGATCCCCCACCCCTTCAACCTCTGCAGCAATGCTGGCAGCACTCATACGTCTATTTTCCAAAGACAAGCTCTGGATATGATGCTGAGCATGTGCACTTAACTTCTTTGGTCGACCATGGTGAGGCCTGTTCTGAGTGGAACCTGTCCTGTTAAACTCCTGTATGGTCTTTGTCACTGTGCTGCAGCTCAGTTTCAGGGTCTTGGCAATCTTCTTATAGTCTAGGCCATCTTTATGTAAAGCAACAATTCTTTTTTTCAGATGCTCAGGGAGTTCTTTGCCATGAGGTGCCATGTTGAACTTCCAGTGACCAGTATGAGAGAGTGAGAGCGATAACACCAAATTTAACACATCTGCTCCCCATTCACACCTGAGACCTTGTAACACTAATGAGTCACATGACACCGGGGATGAAAAATGGCTAATTGGGCCCAATTGGGACATTTTCACTTAGGGGTGTACTCACTTTTGTTGCCTGCAGTTTAGACATTATTGGCTGTATGTTGAGTTATTTTGAGGGGACAGCAAATATACACTGTTATACAAGCTGTACACTCACTACTTTACATTGTAACAAAGTGTCATTTCCTCAGTGTTGTCACATGAAAAAAATAAATAAGAAAGAAAATAAATAAATAATAAGATAAAATAAAATATTTACAAAAATGTGAGGGGTGTACTCACTTTTGTAAGATACTGTATGTTCTTTTTTCCCCACAAATAGAGCTTTCTTTTGGTGGTATTTGCTCACCTCTGTGTTTTTTATTTTTTGTGCTATAATCAAAAAACAATATTTTTTTACTTTCTGATATAAAACACATCCAATAAAAAAAATGTAAAAAATATACTTTCTTCATCAATTTAGGCCAATATGTATTCTGCTACATATTTTTGGAAAAAAAAATCAGAATAAGCGTCTATTGATTGGTTTGAGTAAAAGTTATACCCTGTTTCCCCGAAAATAAGACCTAGCGTGATTGTCGGCGATGGCTGCAATATAAGCCCTACCCCCCCAAATAAGCCCTACCCTGTTTACCCAAAAATAAGCCCTACCCTGAAAAGAAGACCTACAAGGACTTTAACTAGGGCTTTTTTGGGGGGTAGGGCTTATATTGCAGCCATCATCGAAAATCACGCTAGGTCTTATTTTCGGGGAAACAGGGTAGCATCTACAAACTATGGAATATATTTATGGAATTTTTATTTATTAAATTTTTTACTAGTAATGGCAGAGATTAGCGACTTATAGCGGGACTTGCAATATTGTGGCGGACAAATTGGACACCTAACTGACACTTTTGACACTTTTTTGGGAATCGGTGGCACTAATACAGTGATCTGTGCTAAAAATATGCACTGTTCATTGTACTAATGACACTGGCTGGGAAGGGGTTAACATCAGGGAGGATCAAATGGTAAAATGTGTGCCAAAGATGTGTTTCAGTGTAGTGGGGGAGGTGCTTTTACCAAAGGAAGGCATGGATCCATGTCCCTGCTTCACAGGAACACAGGATCCATGCCTTTGTACTGACAGACTGGCAATCTGCCTTGTTTACATAGGCAGACTGCCGTTCTGTCAGTGTACTGAATAATCAACGGGTGCCAGCGGACACAGGGTCCGCCGGACCCACTGATCTGCTCCCACTATGTAAAATCACAGCGGGAGCGACCCGCTGGTGGCGCACACTCGCGGCTGATACTTTGAAGTAGAGAATCACTTATATAAACGTGATTCTGCACTTCCGAGTATCGGCCGTGAGTGCGTGCCACCCTCCTGTATCAGTAAATGTGCTATGGGGTGGTCGGCAAATGAGTGCTGCAGATTTATAAAGCATAAAAAAAACATTTGATATTATGAGCCAAAGATTTTATGAACTTTATGTGTAACACCCTCTTAGGTTGATAGGTTGGTTAGATTAGGTTAATTCAGTTTTCAGCTCCTCTGTAATTAGTGGAGCAGCCTGTGATTGCTTTGGGCTGCTCAGGGCTCCACTGGTTTCACGTTTGATTGTTTCCCCCTACCTTCTGGAAGACTCTAGAATTTAGTGGTCTGAAAAGGCAAATCAGTAACCTGAATATTTATATAGTCTCAGCCAATCCCTCGGGGGGGAGTGCCCAGAAGGTGGCTGGGAGAGTGCATAGATCAGGGATCTCAAACTGGCGGCCCTCCAGCTGTTGCAAAACTACAAGTCCCATGAGGCATTGCAAGGCTGACAGTTACAAGCATGACTCCCTCAGGCAGAGACCTGATGGGACTTGTAGTCCTACAACAGCTGGAGGGCCGCCAGTTTGAGACCTCTGGCATAGATAGTCATGGGTTTGGAGCTGCTCTGTTCTTTTCCAGGAGGAGAAGTTTCCAGCCTGAAGGGCTGCTCTTCTAGGCAGCCCAGCAGGAAATCTGCTCATGCTCATCGAGGTCCTAACTATGCTAAAGCTGGAGTGCCTGTTTGCTGAAATTCTCTGAAACTAAGCAAAGGATTTCACAGAGGATCTGGTCTGGAGAGTTCACTCAAGAAATGTCTGATATTGGAAGGAGGCATCCAAGTATTCTGGGGCATTGTGACTACAGACCTGCATGTAGGATCCTTGTGACTGATGCTGCTATCCCTTTTGTACCAGTACTAGCGTTTGTCTGACCTGGGATATTTCTGATGGTGTCTCAGTGCTGTCTATTTTCTAAGCCATTATTAAAGGGATTGCCCTAAGGAGTAGTGACAGGGAGAGTGTCCTTAGATTACTGCTCAGCATTTATGGAGTATCCCACAGCTCCTTGAGCCCTATCTACGTTATTCAGCAATAGATTTCAAAACGGCAAACCCCTAGACTGCTCATTGAGCCAGAGAAGTGATTGTTGCTGTGTACCTGGCTGCTGTCTCACTAATCAGGGAAAGGTACCTGGGGCAAATCAGCGGGCCCATTCGGGGGTGAGCACTACATATATATTATTATACAGGGTTTATACAGTGCAATGAGTTGATGGAAAAGGTGAAAGTACAGTATTTAAGTTGAGGCAGGATAGGTTTCCTAAAGAGAGATGAGTTTTCAGGGATCGCCTAATGTGAGTAGGAGATAGTCGGACAGGTTGGGGTAGAGAGTTCCAGAGGATGGGAAGGCTCTTGAGAAGCCCTGGAGGTGTGCTTGGGAGGAGGTGATAAGGAAGCTCGAGAGCAGGAGGTTTTAGGAGAAAAGAGGAGGGTTTGGGTGATAATTTGAGATGAGGTTGGTGATGTAGCTTGGGGCAGAGTTGTGGATGGCTTTGTATGCTGTTGTTAGTATTTTGAATTTTATTCATTGGATGAACAGAGTTATTTGGTTACTTTAAAGCTGAACACCATGCACAAAAACTGTCAATTAAATATATTAACGGTCTACAGTCAGCCTGCAGAAAACTACAGGAGTCACCCTGCACAAGGAGAGAGAGAGCAGCAGTGACCGGTCTTTATTACAGAAGCCACCTGTACAGAGGCAAAATTTCACACAATCCATTACTGCACAGATCTAGAAGAACTACACAAAGCACACCAGGCGTCAAGAATACTATATTTAAAGAATATTTGCTCATTCAAGAGTTCAGCTTTAAGGAATCCTTCTTTCATTTGATATCATTTGACATGTAGTTACAAGCCCTCCAACATTTTACTGGCTGTCAACTGAAGTAGGCTTAGCTGGACAGTGTGGTTATGTCAAAGGAGCGAAGTAATCCCTCTGTATATATTATGTAACCATCATTTTTTGATAAAACCTATAGTTGTTGCCCAATGTATTCCTAAATTTCAGTGCATTGATCTGGCCCGGGATCTGGACTATCTGCTCGTCAAACACCTTAGAGCAACCATTTTCTACCAGGGTTCCATGGAAAGACTGTTAAGGGTTCCTAGGATTGTGGTTATTGTGATTGCCCCTTTGCTGGTGTTTGCATAGTTCCAGGGTCAACACCACTTGGAAAAGCCACCATCATGATGACAATGATTGTTTTAGCTGCTTGTAAGGATAGTACTCTAAACATCACCATATTGGTTACATTCTTCTTCTACTGACTACCAATTAAAGGGCATTTTCCCACTGATGGATTGTTTGAGCAGGGGTTCCACGGACGTGAAAACTATTTTAGAGGTTCTTCTGAGGTGAAAAGGTTGTGAAAGCCTTCTTTAGAGCCTGCAAAGACACATTAAGCAAGAGAGCTAATATTGTGGGGTTGATTTACTAAAACTGGAGAGTGCAAAATCTGGTGCAGCTCATAGAAACCAATCCGCTTCCAGGCTTTTTTGTCAAAGCTTAATTGACCAAGCTGAAGTTAGAAGCTGATTGGCTACCATGCACAACTGCACCAGGTTTTGCACTCTTCAGTTTTAGTAAATCAACCCAATGTGTTAATATTTTCTTCCTTCTGCTGTCACCTGGGAACTCTAAAAACCTCAGTTTAATTTTCCTATCCAAAATCCAATGAAAAACATCTGTAGAAAACCTTAAACACAGGATTAGTTCAAAGACCCTAAAGCAATCATCCTCAGCATCTATGTAGGCATCTCTGTAGGCATGCATGCTTCTGACGTCCAGTCACCTGCAGTGGTAAGCAATGAGAAATTATCGTCTGGGTTTCAGGGGTTGCCTTCCTTCTCACAACAATGGCTCTGCAAGATGCCTTCCTCTCTTTCCAGTCTTCCCAAGATTTCTATTTTCTATTAACTCTACTGCTTCCGCTATTACATCTTCTAAGGAAGACTTGGGCTGAAGAAATGATTTATAACTGCAACCTGCTGAGAATGGTTCAACCAGGTGGGAGCAAAACACTTTGTTGCTATTTTTATCACAGCATGGCATCTATTCTTTAACATTCTTTCTGCATTGAGATGTATTTCAGAGCAATCGTCATGGTGTAAATAAGTCATGGAATGATAGGAAACCATCCATGTATCTTCAGGTAATTGTTTTGGCAGCGCAGACAATTCCTAGAATGCACTACAGGAGGCTGATCGTATGTAGACAACTCAAGATGACATTGATGCTTACTATCATTTTCTATGAACATAGAAAGAAAATTAAGACAATTTTATAGGAATTGCCATTTCCTAACCGATTTACTGAATAACATTAAAAAACCAAACTTCTACCGAGATAAATAGAGAAGCTGCCATTAAAGCTGAGCTACTGTCTATATACAAGAGTTGTGTGTACTCTTACTTGAATCTTGGTGTGCTTTCCAGTGGCGGCTGGTGGTATATTTTTGGGGCGGCTCAAGAAGGGGGTCCTGAGACCCAATTAACCCGAGAGGAGAAGCGATCCTATTGGCCACCGAGGAGAAGGAGGGATAAGACACAGGGACAGCTGCACCGCCGTGAAGTCAAGGGAGGAAAAGAAGCAGGGTGAAGCCGCTGGCCGCCGGCTGCCGCCTGGAGGAAACCCGGGACCTACATGGGGTAAGTGCGGGGCTGGTGACCAACCAATCGACTGATCGGGGGTGTACGGGAGACCGCCTCCCCCCTCCCAGTCGGTCGATCAGTTGGTCACCAACCCCGCACTTACCCCATCTAGTTCGCGGGCTTCCTCCAGACAGCGGCCGGCGGCTTCACCCTGCGCCTCCTCCTTCCTTAGCTTCACGGCGGTGCGGCTGCCCTTGCGTCTTATCCCTCCTCCTCGGCGGCCAATAGGATCGCTTCTCCTCTCAGTTAATCAGGTCTCAGGACCCACTTCCTGAGCCGGGATTGGCTGGGGGGAGAATCAGGAAGACAATAGCGAATATTATTCACTATTGTCACAAAACTGGGTGGGCTCCGGGCGCCCCAATCCCACCCTTTTTTTAAGCCAACTAGAGCCTTCGGCTCCAATCACGTGCTTCTAAAATAATTTTTTTTAAAAACCCCATTGGAATCCATGCGTCCGGCGCCCTGCAAGTAGATTAGGGTTCAGGCACATGGACTAAGGGGGCAGCGCCCCTGTGCCCCGTATGGACGGGCCACCGCTGGTGCTTTCTGTAATTCTTCCAGATCTGTGCAGTATTCCGGTTTAAAATGCTGTCCATGAGCAGGGGCTTCCTGTAATAAAGGCTGATCTGGTTATGAAACATCTCGAAAATAAACCTCAAATACATGAACTATCACGTAACCGTAATAAAACACGCATATCTATCTCCAGCAATAAAAACATGACAAGAGTTCTAATCTTTCTTTACGCTACTGACTTCCAACCAAACCCAGCTCTTCCCCGATCATGGTGTAGGTAGCAGTGGTTAGACATATAAAAAAAATTTTTAACCCCTTACTGACCGCCCTATAGCAGTTTTACTGCTACAGGGCGGCAGCTGTGCGCAGGATCACATATGTATACATGATCCTGCACTTCCGGGAAGTGGGCGCAAATGCGTGCCACCAGCGGCTTTCTCCCGCTGTGTAGCCGATCAGCGAGTACCACAGATTCGATGTCTTCCGACACCTACCGATCATCCTGCAGACAGACAGAATGGCGGTCTGCCTATGTAAACAATATTTTTTACTTTCTGCTATAAAACATGTCCAATTCAAAAACTGAGAAAAACGAATTTCTTCATACATTTAGGCCAATATGTATTCTGCTACAAATCTTTATTATAAAAAAAATCCCAATAAGTGTGTATTGATTGGTTTGCGCAAAAGTAATAGCATCTACAAACTATGGGGTAATTTTATTTATTTATTTATTACTAATAATGGGGGCCAACAGCGACTTATAGAGGGACTGCGATATTTTGGCGGACATTCGCACACTAACTGACACTTTTGACACTTTTTGGGGACCAGTGACACTAATGCAGTGATCTGTGATAAAAATATGTACTGTCACTGCACTAATGACACTGACTGGGAAGGGGTTGACATCAGGGAGGATCGAAGGGTAAAAAGTGTGCCAAAGATGTGTTTCAGTGTAGTGTGGGAGGTGCTTTTACCAAAGGAAGGCATGGATCCATGTCCCTGCTTCACAGGAACACAGGATCCATGCCTTCTGTACTGACAGAACGGCAATCTGCCTTGTTTACATAGGAAGACTGCCGATCTGTCAGTGGCGATCAAAGGGTTAACTGTCTGGCTAGCTGGTGTTTTACTACAGTGGGTGGGGGGGTGCTTTTACTAAAGAAACTTAAGTTCCTTTGATTAAAAAAAAATCCCAATAAGTGTATATTGATTGGTTTGTGTGAAAGTTGTAGCGCCTACAAACTATGGCATATATACTGGAATTTTTTTAATTTTTTCTATATTTTTATTGAATATCAGATAATAAATTCACAAGAACAAATAAAACAAAAAAAGGAAAAAAACAAAACAAAAAAAACAAGGAGTGGATCAATCTCCGTATGCACTGTAGGAAAAGTACAGATACATTCACAAAATAATATTTAACTCGCTATTAACATTTTGATAAAAACCGTGGTGTGTGTAAATTTGTACAATTAACAAATCGTCAGTGTGTTCGGATGACACTTTCTGTCGTCAAAATTATTAATTCACATAGATGATTAAAATTCATTTGAATCAGCTATTTTTATTTGCTGTATTTATTAGCGTATAACACGCACTTTTTCACCCTGAAAATTGGGTGCAAATAGTGTGTGCGTGTTATATGCCGATACTGCAATTTGGGCTGCCTGGGAGGGAACCGGGAGGGGGGGGCGGTTCAAGAGCCGTCAGATTAAATACAGCGAGAATCTCCTGTTTACTTAGCGGCCTCTTTAATAGGAAGTCTCTTCTCCTGGGCCGGCATTGGACCACTGTTCTGTCCAATGCTGGACAGAAGCTGGTCCAGGAGGCGGGACTTTGTATTAAAGAGGCCGCCGAGTAAACAGGAGATTCTTGCTGTATGTAATCTGACGGCGCTCGTCCCGCCCCCCTCTCTGTCCCCTCCGAGGCAGCAATAATCTGAGGTGAGGCTGCAGATGGGCATTGATCAGGCTACATTGATGGGCAATTGTGAGGCTCTAGATGGGCATTAATCAGGCTGCAGATGGGCAATTGTGAGGCTGTAAATGGGCATTGATCAGGCTGCATTGATGGGCAATTGTGAGGCTGTAAATGGGCATTGATCAGGCTGCATTGATGGGCAATTGTGAGGCTGTAGATGGGCATTGATCAGGCTGCAGATGGGCAATAGTGAGGCTGCATTAATGGGCACTGACCCTTATTTTGCTTCAAAGTTCTTTATTCAAAATTTTACTTTTTTTTCCTGAAACTTCCCTCCTAAAATGAAGGTGCCTGTTATATGCCGATAAATAGGGTATTTATTTATTTATTTTATACTACTAATGATGGTGATCAGCGACTTATAATGGGACTGCGATAGTGCTGCGAGTAATCTGACACTAACTGACACTAGGTGAGAACTGACTAACTGCCACTGGCATCACCAGTGACACTAATACAGTGATCAGTGCTAATACTATGCACTGTCACTGTACTAATGACACTAGCAAGGGAAGGGATTAACATCTAGGACAATCAAGGGGTTAAAAGCTAGACGCACACGATAAGAAAGTCGGAAGAAAAGTTCCCTACGAGGCACAATCGCTCTATTTTATGTGCACACAACTTTTGACATCCGATTCAGACTTTCCAAACAAAAATTGCCGAAGGGACAAACTCCCAAATTTTTGTTTAATGTGTACCGTTTTTGTATGAGAAAAATCAGATACGAAAGACTGCGCTTGATCAGAAACAATGAACAAGGATAAAAAGTCTTTGTCGTAAAAGAGAATTTTCGTACATTATTTCCATCCTCAGTTTCGACTTGCTGTGAAACATTGAGGAAGACCAGACGATAGTTTTCCTGATTTTCCTTTAGTTTGTACCCAGATTAACAATATGTAATGTGCATAATGTGTGCTGCTTTTTACTACAGATTGATTTGTTTTGTATCTCTGCTTTGTTCCCTCTGTACAGAGCTCTGTGTTGTTTGTCAATACAGGGCTCAGTAGGCTCCCACTGTGCACAATCACAGAGGGTGTCGGCAGGGGGGGCACGCATGTGCGCGCCTTAAATCTGGAAGCGGGCAGCAATGTATGGGTACGTCACTTTGCCTGTGCGAGCTGCCCATCCTCAGTACATTGTGGGTGGGTGGTCTGCAAGTGGTTAATGTTGAAGACTTTTTGTAGTTTCTTCAAGCCAACTTTTTTTTTACCATAAATACACTTTACCTGCTTCAATACAAGGCACTTTTACCCCCTTCCTGCCAAGGCCATTTTTCAGCTTTCAGCACTGTCACACTTTGAATGACACTAATGCGCGGTCATGCAATGCTGTACCCAAATTAAATTTTAATAATTTTTTTTCACACAAATAGAGCTTTATTTTTGTGGTATTTATTTACCACTGGGTTTTTTAATTTTTGATAAAAAAAGCCTGAACATTTTGAAAAAAATAAAAGTTTATCTTGTTTTTTTGAAAAGTATGAAAATAAGTAATTTTTCTCCTTCACTGATTTGCGCTGATGAGGCTGCACTGATGGGCACTGATAGGCTGCACTGATGAGATGACACTGAAGGGCACTGATGAGGAGGCACTAATATGCAGCACTGATGGGCACCGATAGGCGGCACTCACATGTAGCTCTGATGGGCACTGATAGGCGGCACTGACATGCAGCATTGATGGGCACGATAGGCGGCACTGACATGCAGCACTGATGGGCACTGATAGGCGGCACTCACATGTAGCTCTGATGGGCACTGATAGGCGGCACTGATGGGCACTGATAGGCGGCACTCACATGTAGCTCTGATGGGCACTGATAGGCGGCACTGATGGGCACCGATAGGCGGCACTCACATGTAGCTCTGATGGGCACTGATAGGCGGCACTGACATGCAGCACTGATGGGCACCGATAGGCGGCACTCACGTGCAGCACTGATGGGCACCGATAGGTGGCACTCACGTGCAGCTCTGATGGGCACCGATAGGCGGCACTCACGTGCAGCACTGATGGGCACCGATAGGCGGCACTCACGTGCAGCTCTGATGGGCACCGATAATTTCACTGACGTTCACTAACAGCCAAATTTGAAAGGAAATTACAATACCTATAATTTAATAGTTAGTAATAGTTAAGTTATTATTTGTTAATTATTATTTCAGATTTCCAAATTGACAAATTTCCAAATTTACGAATTTACGAATGTACAACTGTACGAATTTCCGAATATACGAATTTACGAATGTGCAAATGTACGAATTTCCAAATGTACGAATTTACGAATATACGAATTTACGAATGTGCAAATGTACGAATTTACGAGTGTACGAATTTGCAAATTTTCGAATATTCGAATTTACGAATATTCGGAGAAATTAGTTAAACGGGTTTTAGTTCATTCGGATATTTCCGAATTAACGAATTTGTCGAAATTCGTTAAAAAACTAATTTGGAACAAAACAATCATTTGTCTATACAGCGGGCAGGAGGTAGTTAAAGTCCCCTTCAGAAAAAGCTTTTGAGAAGTTCAGAATGACTTTCCTTGACTCACATTGGCATTTTACCTTTGCTAAAAGTTTGATGTTGTGTGAGGAACGCGTTGAGAAAACAGTCATCTACTTTGTTCTCTGTATTTTATTGGCCACCCGGAGAGCGGGAAGTAAATCTAGGAACGTTTTACCGGCTCCCACAATCATGTCTAGATTGGACACTGCCAAGACTCATCACTTCGTGTCTCCTGACACAGTCAACACGTTTCACCTTCAGCCTTCCTGAACGTCAAGTGCTTTGTGTGTTTAGCACATCTGACAACCAGCGTAGAAAATGCCTCCTCAGTCCTTCGCCTGCGTCATTGTCCTACAGAGATGCAGCTGAATTGTTGTGTCCCGCGTTCTCTAATCTGCCCGCAGAGTGTCATTCTCATCCCTACAAGCTGGTCATTTGGCCCATTTTTTATTAATTGTATGATAAAGTACCTTTGACACTCTGGCAAATTGAATCGCTATTATATTTCGGGAAGGAACAGATTTCCATTGTCGCTGCTATTTTTCTGCTTGGAAAGGTGGAAATAATTCTACTTGAATGCTTGTACGGTCTTAGAAAATATTAATGAAGCTCACGGTGCAGATTTTTATGGTTCAACAACTGGGAGCTGTGAAGAGAGTTTCAGTAATTGCTGTTAAGATTGGAACACAATAATCTCTTTTATTATATAATGATGTACTTTGTTTGTAACAATGTAAATCCTTGGGCAGTTAAACAGTATTTAAAGCAACCTCTGGGTTGGAAAAACTTCCAACAGCAGTATTCTATAACAGGAAAAGTTAATACTTACCTTTCTGGTGTGGTGTTATTCATTCTCTTGAAGTTTAAGAATTAATTGCTCCACAGTGCCTACAGCTATTGAGGTCAGCGAGGGCCTCGTTTAAAGCTAATGTAAAGCTTGTTAAGAAAGTATAAACATTTGCATATCCCCGGACTCTGCATTTAATACCCCCCCACACCCCAACCACACACACACCCACCCACTCACCCACACATACACAGGGAGAGGGAGCTGGCCAGGGAGAGGGGGGAGGGCTGTGAATATCACCCTGGGCTTTCTGTTCCTTGTACATGTACTGTACATGTGATATTTGCAAGCAGTAGTTAGTTACATTCAACTATGGTTGTTCTGTAATATTGAAGACATTTTTGTAGCTTCTTTAACCCACTTCAGTTCCCGTGAGTGCCAGGAAGATACCCCAGTATTCATAACCACACATGTAGCACATTTATTTATTTGTTTACTATTTTTTTTTTACGATTGCCACTTAAATAGTGCTTTACATATATGTTAGTCCCTGCCCTCAAGGAGCTTACAATCTAAGATCCCTAACTCCTATACACATACTAGGGCCAATTTAGACTGGATTCAATTAGCCAACCAGCGAGTCTTTGGAGTGTGGGAGGAAACCCACGCAGGCCACAGGGAGAACATGTGAACTCCAGGCAGGCTCTGCCATGGTTGCAATTTGAACCGACAACCCTACAACTTAAACCAATCACCATAAAATATGTATTTGTCCAAGATTAGAATGGGAGGCAAGAAAGGTGAAGAGGCACCCGGTTTTAATCACATAATCCCATCTGTGGTGTCAAGAAGTCTGTCAGGTGTTAGTTTTTCAATCTTTAGTACCTTTAGTCATGTAAATCCTGGAATTAATATCTTTGCAGACTTCCTGACAGAACTAGACTTAATCTAAACTAGAACAGGTTGGTTCCAAAACTTTCACACCTTCCTGTGTGGATAAAAAAAGCTGGGGTTCTTTTTGAAACATTGGAACTTACAGAACAAGTTGGATGTATCTAACTATTCTAGCTATATGTAATGCTACTCCCGTAGGCGGGGCTGAGTTTAACTGCTTCCTCCACAAACAGTGCAGAGGCTACCAATTACACAGGCCAAAGTTCATTAAATAGTCTAGGGGTTGTCTTTTTATTATTTGTTGCTTGTAGAACTTGTAACAGGAGAGGAGTTGGGGTGTTAGGGCATACTCCAAAAAATGCTAACTTGCAACAGGACGACACATTTCACTAGGTAAATCTTCTTTGAACAGTATGTAAGCCAGAAACAAGGAGGAAAGCCAGAACTAAGACCCTGTAAGAACTTTCTCAGAGATAGCTAGTAATTGCACCGCAAAAGTAGAACACCACACAGTCACTTGGATCCTGAGTTCAGGTCAGTATGTACAACGTCTCAGGGCAACTACACACCCACCACCAGGCATTCTTCAGTAAATTCTACAGACCAGATCCTTGGGTGAAACTGCTTAGTTAGCTTCAAAACTAATTAAGAATAGGCCCCCCAGCATTACAATACCTGGGACCTCGATGAACAACAGAACCACCTCAAAGGTGCAGCAGCCCCTGAGGCTGGAACTTCTCCAGCAGGACAAGATCAGGGCTGCTCCAAACCCCAGCCTATTTATGTTCCCCCTGCCGTCTACTGGACACACTTTCCCAAGGATTAGCTGCAGCACAATAAATATTCAAGCTGCCCATTTGACTCTCCCAGTCCTCTATGTTCTGGAAATCTCCAGAATGCAGGGGGAAGCAATCAAACCTGCATCCTGTGAGATCTAGAACAGCTCAGAGAAATCAATAGCTGCTCCAATGATTACAGAGGAGCCCAAAAGAACTAAATATGATTACAGAGGAGCCCAAAAGAACTAAATTTACCTATCATCCTAGCAACCTACCTAGGAGGGTTCATGTCCAGGGATAAGTTGGGTTTAGTTTGAACTCGGTCTGCTTACAGTATGGCAGATCCCATGGGAAGTTGTCACATCCCTGCCAGCTGCATTTGCACATACACAATGGGGATACTTGTGACTTGATATGGCCACATTAGGCCAATGACATTGACCAAAGAGTGTACAAGTACACAGTACATACTGCGCCCCTAAGAGACATGCAAAGTCCCTTGGACCATTAGAACTTGTATCTGTAGATCATCAACAGGGTAGAGGAATGGATGAGGCAACTGGATGGATGGATGGATAGATGGATGGCTGAACAGGAGAAGGGACCGAGACTGGAACCTCTGCAGCTCCCTCAGATCTGTGTAGGATCACTTCAAGAAGAAAACGAACAGCAGGGCGCTGAGGCTAGTATCAAATAAACACTTTATTAAAATAAGCAGCACACTTACATTAAAGTTAGCATGAAACACAGAGGATAGGAAACACCTGATACCAAGCAGCTGTGATCAGTGTGAGGCTGTAGGCATCACTAAGCCAAAAGAGACTGAGGAAGACAGGGAGCCAGCCAGCTCAAAGTATGGATATTAGCAGCGGCTTTCTAGGCTGCACACAAGGATAACAGCTGTCAGAATGCCTGGTGGATGTCCGGAGAGGAGAGGGTGTGCATGACACGTTTCCAGGGACTTTGCCCTCTTTTTTAAATGCATTTGTCATCCTCAGTCTCTGCTTGCTTAGTGATGCCTACAGCCTGATAGTGATCACAGCTGCTTGGTCTCAGGTGTTTCCTATCCATGCTGCTTCATGCTAACTTCAATGTGTGCTGCTTATTTTGATAAAGTGTTTTTTATTTGATACTGACTCCAGCACCCTGCTGTTCATTTTCTTCTACAGTGACATTGACCAACTATGACTCTGTTACTGTATTTGGTCAATTATGTTCACAAGCAATCCACCCCTTGGTGTCTGTGCAGCTGTGGACCAGCAGTGATGCAATTATGTGACAATTTCCCACGAGTTCTACAGAACCAGGTTCGAACCCAACTCAGCTCATTCTGAGCCATGTCCTGGATAAATGAGACCTTTTGCAGACATACTTGAGTTAATACACTAGATCAGAGCACCCTTTCTTTTTTGTATGGTATCACTGTAAGGCATGTCCACACATCCATTCAGAATGCTGCCAAAACAAAGTTTAGTTGAG
Source organism: Aquarana catesbeiana (assembly GCF_042186555.1). Taxonomy (NCBI): domain Eukaryota; kingdom Metazoa; phylum Chordata; class Amphibia; order Anura; family Ranidae; genus Aquarana; species Aquarana catesbeiana. The sequence goes on along the minus strand of NC_133329.1, from coordinate 381,525,974 downwards.
AAAAGTAAGCAAAAATGCTAAGGATGCAAGTAACAAATCTGCCTCCGCGTGAGCCAAGGAACACACAGACTTGCAGAATTTTTCCATGGCCTGATTAACTATTCTTGTGGCTCCGATTATTTATAACATCGTGGCGAATGCTGTGTCTTCCTCTCCCCATTTTCTGAGCCATTTAACAGGAAACTGACAACCCTGCTGGTTTCATCTCTAGGGTGTAAAAACAAGGAAAACAGATAAATCACAGGTTTATATGGCTGTATAAATGTCCATATATGGACAGCTATGGCTACTGGGAATTCTCTGTAAAACAGGACAATTACTAGAGAGAATCTCACATCTCGCAGGCGGCAGGAAAGGTTAGCAATAAGTCAAAACAGAAAGACAAAAAATAAATAAATTTGTTTGTCAGCAACAATATTCCTTGCAGTTGGTAAATATCCAATTTATCTGTTAATTAAAGGAGCTTTTCAATTTTATGAAAAATTGGACAATGACAATATTTTTTTTTTTTTTATTCCTTTATTTAGCCAAGAAAGTGAGGCCACGCTACAAAAAATTAAGGTACATTGCAAAATCGGAAACAAACAAATTAAAATCTTACATGAAATCAAAAAGCATACAAAAATCTGTACAGAAGGATAATATGTATACTGGCTTGGCAATTCTATGCATTAAGATAAAAAACAGTGGCAGCTGGTGTTTTTTTGTTGGGGGGGGGGGGGCAAACAACTGAAACCCCCCCGCGGCAACTCAAACTCCCCCAAGTCGGTCCACCAGCACTTACCCCATCCAGATGACGGGGATTGGGCATCCATGCAGCGTCGGCGGGGACTGGTCATCCAGGGATCGCCTGTCCTTTCAGCCAATCAGGTTATGGGTGTCAGTCCCGCTTCCCGATTTGCCAGGAGGAGGATCAGTGTTGCAACAGCGAATATTTATTCGCTGTTGCAACACACCTGTGTGGTCTCCGGACGCATCCTCAGCCTTCCGAGCCCACCCTATTTTGAAGCCCATTAGAGCCTATGGCTCTAATCAGGTGCTTAAAAAAAACCCTTGGCCGTCGTAATTCATGCTCCCGGTGACCTGAATGCATGAATCTATGTATTACCATATAGGGAGTGGCGAGGAGAGAGGGGACGGTGCCCGTGCACCCCTAATGGACAGGTTGACCCCCTCAGCCCCCCTAATACTTACCTGAGCCCCGTCTCCATCCAGCAATGTTGCACAAGTGCCTCAGCTGAGCTGTCCGGGACTCTCCCTCCTGACTGGCTGAGACACTGCAGAGAGCACCATTGGCTCCCACTGCTGTCAATCAAAGTCAGTGAGCCAATGAGGAGAGAGAGAGGATGGGGCCAAGCCGCAGCTTTGTGTCTGAATGGACACACAGAGCAAGCTGCTTACTATGGGGGCACTCAGCAGGCGGGAGAGGCCAGGAGTGCCGGCGAGGGACTCGAAAAGAGGAGGATTTGGACTGCTCTGTGCAAAGCCACTGCAACAGAACAGGTAAGTAGAACATGTTTGTTATTTTTAACCAAAAAAACAAGATTTTAGTATCACTTTAATCCCCCCTATAAGAAGATGTAGACCCAATCAAAAATCTCATGTAAATCTTAAATGAGTTTCCAAAGTTTCCAAAGTTGTTTTCAGTTTTGGAAATTAAATTAATTTCCACATTCTGGACACTCATTTATTTTTTTGCTTACAAATCCCTCATGCATGACTGAAAGTGTGGAAGGAAGGAAGGAAGACAAAAAGAAAGAAAGAGATGTCAGAAAGAAAGAAAAACAGAAAGGAACGTCAGAAAGAAAGGGTTTGGTTATAAAAGGTCAGCCTCTTACCTGAGTGGATGAGCAGACGGGGTGATGGGAGGAGCAGGAGAGTTAGTAGTTCAGGGATGAAGTGAAGGGGGCGTCACTTGCAGTTTGAATTTGCCCTCCTGCCCGCCCTGGTGACGTGGTTTTGGTGGTTTCTTGGATAAGTGTGGACGTTGGAGGTTGGGGTCCTTGACGAGGGTCGAACACATTGGTTGATTGGTGAAACGGTGGGACCCATCTCAGGTATGGAGTCCTCCGGTTCGTCTTGTTCAGTTTAGACTGACCAGGTGTTAAGGTGGTAGGGGTCTGTGGTCAGTTAGGATAGTCCTTGAGGAGGTGTGTGGCTACTGGGGACTGAACCTAACCGAACGGTATCACAGACTCCAAAGTTGTGGGAGATGGTGTCATCAAGGATCTTCAACCAGTTTCTTCTTCTTCGATCTGGAGTGTTCATGAATGTTTATTTTTAACCTCTTAAGGACCGTCTGCCACAGTTATACTGCGGCAGGTTGGCTCTCCTGGGCAAATCACCTTTCCTGTACGTCAACCGCTTTAAGTGCTAAAGGGGGCGTGAGCGCGCGCCCGGTGCGACGCCGATGCTTGTGGCCAGCGGTCTCGGTGCCCGATGGCCACCCGCGATCGCTCCTGAGAGAGACAGAACTGAGATATGTCAATGTAAACAGAGAGATCTCCGTTCTGACAGGGGAGGAGAGACAGATCTGTTGCTCATAAAGATTAGGAACAACGATCGGTCTCCTTCTCCAGGCCGTTCCACATCCCCACAGTTAGAACACACATGAAGGAACACAGTTAACCCCTTGATCGCCCACTAGTGTTAACCGCTTCCCCGCCAGTGACATTTATACAGTAATCAGTGGCTATTTTTAGCTCTGATCGCTGTATGAATGTCAATGGTCCCAAAAAAGTGTCAAAAGTGTCCGATCTGTCCATCGCAATATTGCAGTCTGGCTAAAAATCACTGATCGCCACCATTACTAGTAATAAAAAAAAAATAATAATAAAAATGCCATAAATCTATTCTCTATTTTGTAGACGCAATAACTTTTGCGCAAACCAATCAAAATACGGTTACTGTGATTTTTTTTTTTTTTTACCAAAAATATGTAGAAGAATACATATCGACCTAAACTGATGAAGAATTTAAATGTTGGGGGATATTTATTATAGCAAAAAGTAAAAAATATACGGTAGTTTTTTTCTCCAAAATTGTCACTCTTTTTATTTCTATAGCGCAAACCCCCCCCCCAAAAAAAAAACGCAGAGGTGATCAAATACCACCAAAAGAAAGTACTATTTGTGGGGGAAAAAAATGACATCAATTTTGTTTGGGTACAGAGTCACACGGCCGCGCATTTGTCAGTTAAAGCGACTCAGTGCCGTATCACAAAAAATGGCCTGGTCATCAAGGAGGCAAATCCTTCCGGTCCTTAAGTGGTTAATTATAATTTTGTTTTAATAAAAGGCCAAACTGGCCAGTTAACCCAACACAGTTTAGTGTCATTATTGAAGTAAGGGGGGTGGTGTTGGTTACTTAATAATAATAAGAGTGAGCGGGTATATCTGAACTACCCCAGTCATGCACTTGCATGCCCATGTGTGATGGACTGAAATTCATTAAAGTGGTTGTAAACTCTCCTCCACAACTTTATCACATTTTAATCTGCTTAAAAAACCTAATGATTGCTGCTTGTAGATGTCTCCTTACTTGCTTACTTTTCTTGTAATACGTCCCGTTCTGTATAGTGATGTCACCGGCGCATGCGCATCTCTCCCGTTTTTCACGGCATGCCCTGAGTGCCGTTACACAGTCTCTCCATTGACAGGATGCCGTGGAAGTGATTTCCTCTCCCAGTGGGGCTGCAATCAAAACCCGCGAGACTTCAGATTCTTTCCGAACTTCCTGCTACACCCCATGTGACGGCGTGACATCACATGGGGTGTATACCTTGCCATTGGACTACATAGCTTAGCAGTGTTCAGCCGCAGCATACAGCAACCCGACAGGCGCACAATATGAGAATGACAAAATGACTGTGTAATTCTGCACTGTCAGGTCGGCTATGATCACGGTCGCCATAGCAACGTCGGATCGAAACGGAGGCTTGGTTAAGGCGCGACCACGCATGTGCGAGAATACAGCAAGACATACGTGGAAGGGCGGAAGTAATTTGCGGTGCAGACTTGGGAAACAATACCTAAAAGGGCACAGCCTAATCCCTGGAGAAAACATTTATAAAAGTTTTAATAAAATGTAAGTAATATGTGATTGAGGCTTATTTACAATGGGTGATGTTTGCTTATAACTTCATATAATGGTCTAGATCAGGGATATGCAATTAGCGGACCTCCAGCTGTTGCAAAACTACAAGTCCCATCATGCCTCTGCCTCTGGGTGTCATGCTTGTGGCTGTCAGAGTCTTGCTATGCCTCATGGGAATTGTAGTTCTGCAACAGCTGGAGGTCCGCTAATTGCATATCCCTGGTCTAGATGAAAAGTGGCAACAGAGTGGGAGAGTTTACTTCCTCTTTAAATGAAAGTAATATGCCAATGATAATAAGGTTGGGGAGGAAAGGGCTAGATTATGCTGGACATCTTCCAGCCAGGAAGTGTAATGGGCTCCACAGGATTGTGATCAGGATGACAATTACTAAACGTGTCTCATCTACAGCTGCCTTAAACATTTGCTTTTTGCGGCAGGTATATTTTCTATTGGTTTTCACAATTTAAAGGAGATCCCCCAATACGGAATGTATTTCTTTGCTCGGAAATGAATTTTTCTTTAATCTGGGAACAGACTCCCCAACAATGACCTCAGTGTCTGATGGTCATCTCTTTATCAATGGGATGAAAGAATTTTGTGCGAAGTAAAGATTGCCGTTTTTTTGGCGAGCCAGCCATCGATTTGAAGCACATCTGGACGCCTTTCATGTGAACGTCAGATAAATGACAGATCTCTGGCATCCCGTCGGCGTTTATCCCGCTCTGTGCGGAAATCAAATATTTGTCAGAGCCGGATTGGTTGGCAAGCTGCTGCTCAGAAGGAGACATTAACAAAATGGGCTTTTGTTTGAATATAATTGTGCAAGTGACAGAAGTTTCTACAAAGAGAATCAGAATTGAATTCACATTGTCATACGGAGATATGTGATAAACGAGGAGGGGAGATTTCACGGGTTTTCTCCTTTTCTTTTGTGCCGTTAAATCAAGTTCTGTTTTATTGAAGGGCGGCATGACTTTGACTAAATATGCATTTGAAAGAGACCCAATACATTACTTTAACCACTTCAATACCGGGCACTTTTACTCCCTCCCTGCCCAGGCCAATTTTCAGCTTTCACACTTTGAATGACAATTGTGCGGTCATGCAACACTGTACCCAAATTAAATGATCTTTTTTTTTTTTTTTTTTTTTTTTAGAGCCAGATAGAGCTTTCTTTTGGTGGTATTTAATCACCTGTTTTTTTGTTTGTTTTTTGGGTTTTTTTTTAACATTCTGCTAAACAAAAAGACCAAGAATTTGGAAAAAAAAAAACAAGACTTTTTTAGCTTTCATTATAACATTTTGCAAATAAGTAATATTTCTTCTTTGTGCACTGATAAGGCTGCACTGATGGGCACGGATGAGGCGGCACAGATATGTGCCAATGATAGGCACGGATATGTGGCTCTGATGGGCACGGATATGCAGCACTGATGGGTACTGAGAGGTAGCACTGATGAGGAGGCACTAATGAGGAGGCACTGATAGGCAGCACTGATGGGCACTAATAGGCAGCACTGATGGGCACTGATAGGGAAGCACTGATGAGGAGGCACTGATGGGCACTAATAGGTGGAACTGATGAGCATTGATAGGTGGCACTGGTGAGGAGGCACTGATAGGTGGCACTAATGAGGAGGCACTGATAAGGCTGCACTGATGGGCACGGATGAGGTGGCATGGATATGCGGCACTGATAGGCACGGATATGCAGCACCGATGGGCACTGATAGGTGGCACTAATGAGGAGGCACTAACAGGCAGCACTGATGGGCACTAATAGATGGCACTGATGAGGAGGCACTAATAGGCAGCACATGGGCACTAATAGGGGGCACTGATGAGGAGGCACTAATGAGGAGGCACTAATGAGGAGGCACTGATAGGCAGCACTGATGGGCACTGATAGGCTGCACTGGTGAGGAGGCACTGATAGGCAGCACTGATGGGCACTGATAGGCGGCATTGATGAGGAGGCACTGATGGGCACTGATAGGCGGCACTGATGGGCACTGATAGGCTGCACTGATGAGGAGGCACTGATGGGCACTGAGAGGTGGCACTGATGGGCACTGATAGGTCGCACTAATGAGGAGGCACTGATAGGCAGCACTGATGAGGAGGCACTGATGGGCACTGATAGGCTGCACTGATGAGGAGGCACTGATAGGTGGCACTGATGGGGCACTGATAGGCCGCGCTGATGGGCGCTAAAAGGGCACTGATGGGGCTGCACTGGTAGACAGGGCACTGATTATCTGTGTACAGTACATGTCCCCTGTCACACTTGTGGGTTACCAGCACTCTGCTCCTCTCCTCAGGGTGTGACAGTGCTCGAGTAAAGGAATGCTGATAACTGGCAAGTGTGTTTACATGTGATTAGCTGTGATTCATTTGACACATGGTAAAGGGCTGCTGTGATTGGTCCTTCACCACGATCAGTGATCAGCCGTGCACAAAGGAACAGTACAGTTGCTGCCTTGCTTGCTAGGAGGGGTAACACTGACGGACTTTACAGATGAAGCTCCGAGAAAACCGGAATTTCCCATAGGTAAACATCCCTCCGTTACATTTTCATTCTGTTTTAGTTTGTTGATGAAAATTGAAATTGATTTTCATCAATTGAGGAAAATGTGGGGTAATTTTCGTTAGTTTTCCTCACTGGAAACAAACCGCTGAAAAAAAAATATAATGAAAATATTTTCATCAACGAAAGAAACACAGGTGATCACATACCCTCAGCTGCACAAGGAGCTAGGGGAGGAGAAACATCATCACACTGGTTTCCCCAGTGAATATCTGTGCAGGGGATTGGCATGTGTCAACACCTAATCATTAGATTAGCTCCAAGTACAGCCAGAAAACTGACCGTGCTGTGCTCTCCCTCCTAGTGCGGTCAGTTTTTAATAGTAAAGAAGGGACTGGCAGGAACACCAGGGATTTCACACAAAACGTAGCAATACAAAGAGATCGGGAGACTTGCTGATACAGTACATGGTACAGCAGCCACATATCAGGAATATGTTGGGTTTACATATTCTTTAACAAGACAAAAGGGAACAAATAAGAGAAGTCCATTGTTAGGGTTTGCATACACTTTAATCAAATGAAATAAACAGATACGGGTTCCAGCGTTTTACAGCAGAACTGAAGTAGGATTGTGCTGCAGGCGATCAAAGGGAAGCAGGCTTTGTGTGCGATCACATACATAGATCTATACATTTTTATTAAAGTGGATATGCAGACGGGTGGAGAAAACACTGCGCCCTGTATATATATTACACTCCACACACTTAATTATTCATACAGTAGAGTCCCCTTTTGATTTTCTTTATATTTTCATCTCATCCCCACCATCTGATCACAGGCATTGAGTGCCTAAAGCAAAGAGCCAACACAAACATGCCTGCGTCTGCAGCATATGGCCCCGTATTAGGACGGATTATTCATTTTATACATTTTCCCAGAATAATATCATTTGATTACATTTTTCCATTCCTGCCAATAAATGTGACTTCCTGTACAATGCGGGATTTTGTTGTGGGGAAGTTTTTTCGGGTAATTAAGCAAACATTGTCATTATTGGCTTAGTAATTGTGCCTGTGTGATGAGCGTTAGTTAAGTAACAGAGCTAACAATTAGCAGCCATTGGAATGATTGCTTCTGTCACGGTGAAATGGACCCTAATGATCACTGATCTGTCATCCGAAATGTCTAATAACCAATCATGTTCTATTTAATAACCAGATTTGTTTTACTGTAATTAGCCGATGATTGACCGGTTGACATACGGGGGATATCAAATGAAAATGACTGTTTTCTGTGCTGATCGTGAATAAATAGGCACGAGGGTCATTCTTTGGGGTTTTTTTTTTTTGTTAATTTGATATTTGTGAATGTGATCGCTGCAATGTAAATACATTTATTAACATACAGTGGGGAAAATCATTATTTGATCTCCTGGAGACAGGGGCGGACTGACCATTGAGCCACTTGGGCACTGCCCGAGGGCCCTGGGCCACTAGGGGGCCCCATCAGGGTTGCCAGCTTCAGTAAAACCAGGGACAGTATGTAAAAATCTGTGTTTTTTTTACATCTGTCTCTGAAATGTCCCTTACCAATATCCTTTTGGTCTAAAAATCCCAAGATTATAGCTGCCTCACCTCTCCAGTACCTTCTCAGCCAATAGAAACATGTCTGTGTATACTATGTGTACATGTATGTGTATACTGTGTGATTGTATACTGTGTGTGTATACTGTGTGGCCCCATAATCTCTGATTGCCTGGGGGCCCCATAATCTCCTATTGCCTGGGGGCCCCATGAGTTGTCAGTCCGCCCCTGCCTGCAGATAATGTAAATTTCCCCGCATCCAGTTCGCAATAGCAGTAGATTTTGACCGGCTCTTTATGGAGCCGATTCACACATCT